>NC_041392.1:439451747-439566491 GCF_002162155.2 Triticum dicoccoides
GCCGGAGTTAAGGAAGAACCACCCGCAGCGGGGACGGGGGCTCGCCGGAGAGGTACCCCACTATCTATCTTAGGGTTCAGGGTGGGGGCGAGGGGCCTAGAGGGCTGGCCGGGGCGGCGGTGACGAGTTGTTTCGGGGCGGCGAGGCGGCGCTGGGGCCGGCGGTTCGGCCAGTGGTGGCTGGCGGCTCAGGGGGGTGCAGGTTGAAGATGAACTGCAGGCCCTCCCTAAACTACATGTCAAGTGCCTCTCTGCTACCATTGCGTTCAGTTTCGACAGTAGCATTCAGATTCCACAGTAAATTTCTGTTTCGACAATTAAGTTCAGAGTCAACAGTTTTTACCTCATCTGTTGTAGTCAGGTGGTTTTTGGTGATGTTAATTTTACATCCATTTTACATCATCTATTGGAGATGCTATTAGAATCCCACTTGATATTGACGATGTCTATCTTGTGCTGCTTCAGCCTTGACGTCTTACGGCTCATCGGAGCTGCTCCAACGACAGAACGATCCATCACAACAGAGCAGTGCCCTGGACGCCGTCTACAGATTCCTCAGATCTTCCTCCACACCTCCGACAACCACCTCTGCCTCAACTTCTTCAGCAACCAACCCAATGATGCTGAGGTCGACACGGCTACGGCAAAGAGGTTGTACACTTGTTGCATCACTTATTACTATACATTCACGTCGATCCATTAGGGCTATTTTGGTTCAACGGAAAAACATCGATCCACTGGTTGTTACCATCACTCTAAATTTCTGCATGCTCTTAATCTCACCATATTTTTTTGTATGCATGTCAGATATTGTACATAGTCATGCTGAACATGTAGAGAAAAAGAGAAGAGTTTTGCGCGGCAATACAATGTCCTGCAGACATCGCTCCATGGTGGGTTCAATGGCAAACCCTCCCCACCCCTCTCCAGATTGTAATCCATAGGAAGATATCTGTTCTGAGGCGGATTCAGACGCCGCTGACCACTCCTATTTACCCCCCCAAGGTGTTTGCTCTACCTTGGCATGATGATGTTAGTCATATCATGCATATGTTGCCTTGCAGTGCCTACTTTTGACATGATATATGTCATCTTCTTAGTTTAGACATGTTCTGTAATGCCACCTGTTTAGTTTCTATATCATATATGGGAATTATGCAGTCTCATGTCTTTTAGCCAGCCATAATATATGTGAAATGTGCAATGCCATCCTATTTAACCAGGCATCATATACTTGAATGATATCTTGCCCATCCTTTTCTTCATTACATTTCCATTTGTCGACAATGTTTGTACATTAAACTACTCTTCCTGTGAAACAGCCATTTGGGTGGGGGATGGAAAAATCTAGAGTGAAAACAGGGCCTTTAGAGCAGACAGTGCTACCTGTCGAAGCAGATCTCTTGTTGGGTCCCGATAGCTCCTCAGAGATGGATTCAGAGTCAGATGACCAGTCCTATTCCCCCACTGAGGTGTATGCTCTAACTTGGCACGGTTATACTACTCATATCATGCATACGGTGTCTTGCATTGCATAGTTTAGACATCATATACACAATATTCAACACCATGTTCTTAGTTCAGACATCATATCGAATGCCCTCTGTTTAGCATATAAATCACATATGTGAATTAAATGATGCGATCCTGATTACTTAGATAACATGTAGGTGAATTATGTCATGCGATCCTATTTAGTTAATCATCATATCTTTGAATTATGTTATGCTATGCTATCCAGTTTAGATAGACATCATATATGTGAAATTATGTCATGCTATCCGTTTTAGTTAAACAATATACATGTCAACTATTTCATGCCCTCTTTTTTCCACACTATCTATTGCATCTGTCTCTCATACAATGTCTATACATTCAACTATGTTTCCTGTTTATCAGCCATTTGAATTGGAGCGGGTGATGCCAGTATCTAGCGGACTAAAAACACGGTCTTCAAATAAAACAGTGCTACCTCTTGGTGGAGATAGCACCCCGGTTGTACATGCACAAGAACCAGCCCTACCACACATAACCCAAACTCTCGCAGATTGTACCCCTACTACGATGGACAGAGAACCAGCTTCACCCAATCTAACCCAAACCCCAGCCGATAGTAACCCAGTTCCTGTTGACACAACACCATATCCACCACAGAGCTCCCAAACAAGCAGTTAGTAAAGCAGCTCCAGTGCCCAAAGGGCCAGTACTATCACGGCGAACCCCAACTCCACCAGTTAGTACGCCTATTCCCGTGGAGGAAGCACAACCAGCTAGTCGTAGTTTAGCATCTATCGCATTTGATGTTGTTAAATCGTATGTGCGTATCTTACCATCTTAGAAATATTATACTGAAGATGAAGGAAAATGCTAGTTACAGGTGTTTGTCCAGGAGTTATGTGTAAGTAATGTTATTCATGGCAATTACTTTGCTTCGTCCCATACATCCTACCTCCATGATGGTTATAATACAGCAAATTTTCCCATTTTTCTCTATAGAGAAGGACCGATTTGGAAACTCAGGATGAGGTAACCTGTGCTAATACCTCTGCTATCTTCAAGAATGCTTGGTGGCAGTATCGGAATTACCTGAAGAAAACATACTTCACCGGCAAAGAAACTCATCAAATTCCCTTACGTTCTCCTGAGACACATTTACTGGACGATGACTGGGAACGCCAAGTGGAATAACAAAGAGTAACATACTTGTAGGCATAATTTTATCATATAGACAAAAGAGGGCAGTCCCCGAGCTCGTCTCGGGGGCCCCGAGTCTTGGTACTTTAATACAAAAAGTAGCATGGTACATACTGCATCAACTGTAAAATCTTCGGAGGAGATTTGCATTCCATGGCCGCTCCATCTCTTTGCTGGAGTCGTCCCTCTTGCGTGCTCGGGGCTTCTGAGCATCAATCAGGTAGTAGGAGTCGTTGCCCAGTACTTTGCTGCTGATGAAAGGGCCTTCCCAAGGCGCCGACAGCTTGTGCTGGCCGGCCGTTCGCTGAATCAGTCGGAGCACGAGGTCGCCCTCTTGGAAAGATCTCGGCTTGACGTTCCTGTTGTAGTATCAGCGCAGGCTCTGCTGGTAGATGCTGGACCGACTGAGTGCCAACAGTCGGCCCTCTTCCAGCAGATCGACGCCGTCTTGACGTGCTTCTTCTGCTTCCTCCTCGGTGTACATGGTGACTCATGGGGAGTTGAACTCTATGTCCGTTTGGATGACGGCTTCAGCACCGTAGACGAGGAAGAAAGGCGTGAAGCCAGTTGACTTGTTTGGAGTCGTGCGCAGACTCCAGAGGACGGCTGGCAACTATCGAGCCAGCAGCCAGCCGAACGCTCGAGAGGCTCGACCAGTCGGGGCTTGATGCCGGACAGGATGAGGCCGTTTGCTCGCTCCACCTGACCGTTTGACTGTGGATGAGCGACTGACGCTAGGTCCAGTCGGATGCCCTGTGTTGCGCAGAAATGGGCCAAGGCGCCTTTGGCAAAATTTGTGCCATTGTCGGTGATGATGCTGTGTGGTATGCCGTACCGAATTGTGATATCGGAGATGAAAGTCACGGCAGTCGGACCGTTTAGTTTCTTGATTGGCTTCGCTTCTATCCACTTGGTGAACTTGTCCACTGCGACGAGTAAGTGAGTTAAGCCACCTCGTGCCGTCTTGAATGGTCCCACCATGTCTAGACCCCAAACTGCGAAAGGCCAGACAATGGGGATGGTCTTGAGTGCAGAAGCGGACTGATGTGGCTTGGAGCGGAACTTCTGGCACCCTTTGCATTTTTGGACCAATTCCTTGGCCTCTTCTAAGGCAGTCGGCCAGAAGAAACCATGTCGAAAGGCTTTGGCGACGAGTGCTCTTGAAGCTGCATGGTGGCCGCACTCGCCTTGATGAATGTCTTTGAGGATTGCTTGGCCTTGCTCTGGCTTTACGCAGCGCTGGTAGACACCAGTGATGCTGCGCCTGACTAGCTCTCAGTTGACTATGGTGTAGGCTGCCGCTCGACGTTGTACCTGCTGAGCTTCATCAGTTGGCAGCTCTTTACTCACTAGAAATTTGAGGATGGGCTGGGCCCATGAGGGTGCTGCTATTTCTTTGACTGCCAGAACTGTGACTTGGACGAGGGCGGCTGGGCTGGGAGGCGGTGGGGTGGAATCAACAACCGCTTGATGGGTTAATGAAGTCCCCGGGCCGACTGGCGCGGCTCTTGGGACAGGTTCTGGAGTCTTTGAGCCCGCCGCCGCAGTCCCCGGGCCGGGTTCTGCAGTCCCTGGGCCGGCCTCGACTATGGCGGTTTTGGAACCATCTGCTGAAATCCCCGTACCGTCTGCCGGGGCTCTGGAGTCGGATCCAACTTCTTCGGGAGGAGCCGGCATGAAGATGGAGTCTGATTCTGGTGAAGGCTTGACAGACGGCTTGAGGAGGTGTTGAAGGGCGATGCCGGATGGTATTGCTTGGCGGGTAGAGCCGATTCGTGCCAAGGCGTCTGCTTGGTCGTTGTCGTTTCTTGGCACATGGAGGAATTCGCACCCCTCGAAATACCCACTGAGTTGCTGCATGAATTAACGGTAACTCTCCATGTTCGCATCCTTGGCGTCCCAGTCGCTAGACGACTACTGGACCACTAAGTCCGAGTCGCCATAACACAGGATCCGGCGAATGCCGAGTTCTTTGGCAAGCCGGAGCCCGTGAATGAGCGCCTCGTACTCGGCGATGTTGTTGGAGGCAGCAAAATGGATTTGCAGTGCATATTTGAGCTTGTCGCCTTTGGGAGAAGTGAGGACAACGCCGGCTCCCAAGCCGGTGCGCATCTTGGAGCTGTCGAAGTGCATCCGCCAATGGGTGGAGTCGGGCGCTGGAGGTAGGTACTGGGTCTCGGCCCAGTCGACGAGAAAGTCGGCCAGTGCTTGCGACTTGATGGCGGTGCGGGGCTGGTAGTAGATGGTGTAGGGAGCCAGCTCTATGGCCCATTTGGCCACTCGGCCAGAGGCATCTCGGCTTCCAATGATCTCGGCAAGTGGGGCCGTGCAGACCATAGTGATTGGATGCTCTTGAAAGTAAGGCTTCAATTTCTTGGCGGTAAAGTGCACGCCATAGCACATCTTCTGGTAGTGAGGGTAGTTCTGCTTGGAGGCTGACAGTACTTTGCTCAGGTAATATACCGGTCTCTGGACAGGTAGTGCCTTGCCTTCCTCCTTGCGTTCCACTATAATGACCGTGCTGACTACCCGGCTGGTGGCGGCGATGTACAGGAGCATAGGTTCCTTAGGAGTCGGAGCTGCCAGAATGGGTGGAGTAGTCAGCATCTTCTTCAGCTGGAGAAAAGCTTCGTCCGCCTTGTGGTTCCATTCGAAAAAAGTGGTCTTCTTCATGAGTTGGTATAAGGGGAGAGCTTTCTCGCCCAGCCGACTGATGAATCGGCTGATGGATGCCAGGCAGCCGATGAACTTTTGCACGTCCAGTAGTCGGCTGGGTACTTCCATCCTCTCAATGGCCTTGATCTTTACAGGGTTGCATTCTATGCCGCGTTCAGAGACCAGGAAGCCAAGGAGTTGGCCGGCTGGTACTCCGAAGATGCACTTCTCGGGGTTGAGCTTGATCTGGGATCGGCGCAGGTTCTCAAAGGTCTCCTTGAGGTCTTCCAGCAATGTTCCACACTTTTCCGTCTTCACCACCACATCATCCATGTAGACGTGGGTGTTCCTGCCGAGCTGCTTGAGGAGGCACTTCTGCATGCAACGTTGGAAGGTGGCGCTGGAATTCCTGAAGCCGAACGTCATGGTGAGGTAGCAGAAAGCTCCAAACGGCATGATGAAGGCGGTCTTCAGTCTGTCAGCTGGGTTCAGCTTGATCTGGTGATATCCTGAATATGCGTCCAAAAAGCTCAACATCTCGCATCCGGCGGTGGAGTCTATCACCTGATCAATTCTTGGCAGAGCAAATGGGTCCTTGGGGCAGGCCTTGTTCAGGCTCGTGTAGTCAATACACATTCGCCACTCCTTGTTTTTCTTCAGTACCAGGACCGGTTGGCTAGCCACTCTGGAAAGAATACTTCCATAATGAAGCCGGCTGCTAGGAGTCGGGCTATCTCTTCTCCGATGACTCTTCTCTTCTCTTCTGATAGGCGGCGCACGGCTTCCTGACCGGCTTTGCATCAGATCGGACATGTAACTTGTGCTCGGTGAATTCTGTCGGTACACCTGGCATGTCTTTGGGGGACCATGCGAAGATGTCCCGATTCTCATGGGGGAAATCGACGAGCTCGCCTTCCTATTTGCTGTCGAGGTTTGTGCCTACGACAGCGTACCTCTCCGGGTGCTCCGGATCCAAGGGTATCTTCTTTGTCTCCTTGGCCGGCTTGAACGAACCCTCAGCCTCCGACTCCTTTGGGTTGGGCGACACCTCTGGCTGCTTGCCGACCATCGCCAAAACCTGCTCAAGGAGCCGCTTCTCGGCTGCGATCACCAGGGACTCGGCTAGCCGACTGCTCTCAGCCGCACAGGCAGACGACTTCCGGTAGTCGCCGGCTACAGTCAGAATTCCCCTGGAACTGGGCATCTTCATTTTGAGGTAGGCGTAGTGGGGGACCGCCATGAACTTGGCCAGGGCGGGTCGGCCAAGTAGTGCATGGTATGGGCTCTCGAGGTCCACCACCTCAAACCAAACTGACTCTCGGCGGAAGTGATCTTTGTCTCCAAAGAGGACGTCCATCAGGATCTTGCCGATTGGTGAGCAGGAAAGCCCAGGAACAATACCGTGGAACACAGTCCGGCTGTTCTGAAGCTGTCTTTGCTTGATTCCTAGTTTCTCCATGGTGTCCTTGTACATGATATTGATGCTGCTACCTCCGTCTATCAGAACTCGCGAGAAACGAGCGGCTCGTATATCCGTGGCAAAGGTGGCATCCAAGACCAAGGCATAGGAGCCCGGACTCGGCATCACCTCCGGGTGATCATCCCTGCTCCAGCTGATAGGCTTCTCAGACCAGTGCATGAACTCTGGTGTCTCTGATGCTACTGCATTCACTTCTTGTCGCTGCAGCCGCCTGCTGCGTCGATCGTCAGCCATACTGGTAAACACCACGTAGGCTCCGTGCTCTTTGGGGTATTCGTCTTGTACCGCGCCGACTGGTCTGACAGCCGGCTGCTGGGGCGGAGGCGGCTGCCCAGCAGGCGGGGGAGGTAGGAGGCCGTCTCCCTTGGCGATCCTGGTGAGCCAGTGGCACTTCCGGGCAGTGTGATTCGACGGCTTCGCGCCGCTATGGAACTTGCAAGGTCCATCCAAAGTCTGCTCGTAGGATAAGGCCGGCAACCAGTTGGGCTTGCCGCCTTTCTGTCGCTTGGGCGGAGGCTGCCCATCCGGCTGCTGGGCTTCAACTGTCGCGACTTGCCGGTTGCTGGAAGCCGGCTGCGGGGCCTTGCGCTTGTGGTCGCTCTGCTGTTGTCGCCGACTGGCATCTCCCGCCGGAGTTCTTGGAGCCTGAGGGGCCACTTTGCCAGTTGCGCTAACTTGAATCTCCGCCTTCATGGAGGAGTCGGCCGTGGCGTACTTGTCCGCTATGATCAGTAGCTCGTCGAGGGTTTCTGGCTCGTCGCAGAGGCGCTTGTGCTTGAGGAGGGTGCCCTCTTTGCACCCGACGGTGAAGTACTCGATAGCCTGCACCTCGTGCACGCCCTCGCAGGAGTTCCGAAGCTCGGCCCAACGCGTGAGGTAATCGCGAGTCGACTCGTCGGGACCTTGCATGCACAAGGAAAGATGACGAGGCTTGGGAGGACGCTTGTACGTGTTGGTGAAGTTGCGGACGAATACTTCGGTGAAGTCAACCCAGCTGTTGATGCTGCGGGGCTTCAGGCTGTTCAGCCATGTTCGGGCCGTGCCCTGGAGCATGAGCGGAACGTACTTTACGGCGACACGCTTGTTGCCGTTCGCTATGCTGACAGCCGTGGAGTAGTCGACCAACCAGTCTTCCGGCTTCACGGAGCCGGTGTACTTGGGCGTGTCTCTTGGGAGTGTGAACCCTTTGGGAAAGGGCTCGTCTCGAATGCGGGGCCCAAAACAAGGCGGACCCAACTCATCTTCTTCTTCCAGCGCCAGGGATCGGTGAAGTCGGTCGATCCGGTGGCGGGCGTCGTATTCCCCGACCCCCTCTCGGAGGCCAAGGCGGTCGCCGAGAGTTGGATGATCAACAGGCGGCAGGGAGACTCACCTTTCCTTGCGAGGAGGAGGAGGCGGTCAGTCGTCCCGTCGATCCACTCCTCTCGGGCGGCTGTCTCGGTCGCGCTCTATGGTAATGTGAGTCCGACTATGGCTGACAGTCGGATCCTTGTCTCTTCTTCCTCGGGTGCCGCTAGTCAGCGTTCGAGACGTCGCGCCTTGATCTCGGCGAAGGTCGTCATTTTGCCACTGCGGCGCCTCCGTGCGGCAGCCGGCCTCGTTCTGCGCGGTAGCCGCGTCGAGGAGCCGCTGGACTCGCTCCATCATCAGGCGGCGCTCTTTGCCCTCGAAATTGTCCAGCTCGTCCGCCGCCGCCTGGGCGGCTCGGATGTTCTCCGCTGGTGTAGTGTACACAGGGCGACTTGCCCCGAATAGATTGGCAATGGCTACGCCGCGCTGCTGGACCGCTCCAAGGCGGCTAGGCCCTGCAGGGGCCGGCGAGCCGCCAACAGCGCGATCCATCTCTCGCTGGTAGGCTTCTGACAAGCATCTCATTCTAGCCAGCTTCTTCACGCCTTCGATGAGCTGAAGGCGGCGCGCCTCCAACGTCTTTGCATCAGCATCTTCCAGAATGGGCACAGTCAGGTCTTGTAGCGCCGTGCCAAGTGGGTCATGCGCTCCTCCGCCAGGAGGCTCGTCATGACTGATGACGAGCACCTCGGTGACGCTGCTTCCACTGCTCTCCGCACGAGGGAGAGGCTCATCGTAGACCACCACATTTGTGGGAAACGTGTCGAGCGACGCGGTGTCGGAGTCGACCAGCATCGGGTCGGTGGAACCTACAGACTCCAAATCCACGGCAGGCTCGCCGGAGACGTGGAGTTGATCGAGGAGGCCCATGAGGAGGCTCTCGGAGCCGCCCATGCCTGCGTTGGATGCAGGTTCGTCAGAGAGGCGAACCTCGCCGACAAGTTCGGCCAGGCAACTGGCTGCGCAGGCGATCTCAACGCCGCGCAGCGCGTCAGCCCTGACTCCATCTGGCGTGCCTGGCTGGCTGTGCTCGCCAGGGAGGAAAAGGGTTCCCGTCCAGAGCAGGTCTCCCGATGGCGGTGCACCAGGCCCCATGGTGGGTGCCAAATGTCGGGGGTTGGGTGTGACATATGCCAAAGGATGGCTTATCATGGTGGGGGCGAGTAGAACGTCGCCGGTGCCTGGAAACGGGATGAGGCGAAGACATGCACGCCGGCGAATCTTACCCAGCTTCAGTTCTCTCCGGGGAGATAATACCCCTACTGCTGCTCTGCGGTGTCTCCGCATGATCACTATGGCAAAGTGTTTACACGATTGCTCCTTGAGCTGTTTCCTAGAGGTAGGAGAGGGCAAGGCTAGATCTCTCCTTCCTATATGATCTGGTCTAGTACTAATGGATTCCAACCCTTTGCATGGGTGCCCTGGGGGGTTTATATAGGCCTACCCCCCAGGGGTACAATGGTAATACGGCTGGATGCGGGCCCAGCCGTCAGTCTCTCTGGCCGTCGTTTTATCTGCCGACTCCTGGGGCCTGCCGACAGGCCTGGTACGGAGCCGACAGGCCGCGTCCGCCGCGGGCGGGTCTTGCCGGCTGCTGATTACTGTAGCCGTGCTTCTAATGACGCGTGCTTCGTCATGGAGTCATGGCAACAGCCCCGCCGCCTGGCGGGCGATTACTATTGCCACTCTCCGTCACATCTGGTTAATGGCGCGTGGGCCCCGGGGGAGGAGCTGGCCGACTCTCGGGGGCCGACTCCCGACGGGTCCGACTTGTGGCGCACTGGCCATCTTCTGGGATCCCGCTGGCCGGTGGGACCTGCCGCCCAAAGGTCGTACAGACAAGCCGTCCTGGGAACAGGGTTTGGTCCACCGGTGCTGATGTTAGGGCCAGCATGGCAATAGTGCCACGCCGCATGGAGATCTCCGCGGGTACGGCGTACTGTGACCATGCTTGCCTTTGGAAAGGGGTGGGAGCAATCTTCACTGTAGCCACTCCCCTGTCCTGTCCCTCTTGATGAGGACATGGGGTTTTGCTGGAGTCGCGGGCCGACTCCCCAAGGCCGGCTTCTTGGGAAGTCCTCAGTCGGGAGTCTGTTTGTCCTGAAGTCGTCCCTGGGACTCGGCCGTGAGTGGCTAGTCGGCGGCCTTGCCGCCGACTCCTCAGAAGGCGGCTCTTTGTCCTGGGGTCTTGAGGGGCGCAGCCTGCCCCGATGTCTTGAAAGGTTCTGGGACTCGGGTTAGCCTACCCGTGGCCCATTACTCCGACAAATAGAATAATTCTATCACTACATGCATATATGGCTGGTGGAGGCTGTATGGTTAATAAGTTTTGCGAAAAGCCAATTTTTTCCTACAACAAAGAAATATCTTTTATTTAACTATCATGGTGGTTGTTAAATATTGAGAATGGTAAACCCCATCTCAATCCCAAATGAAAGTAATTAACAATATCCCAATCAAATTTTATAAATAAAAGTGTTGAGATCCACATGATAATCCACGAACTAGATACTCAAGATGTCCATAACCGGAGACATGGCTAACCATGATTAGTTTGTACACTCTGCAGAGGTTTGCGCACTTTCCCCACAAGACTCGATCTCCTCCATTGGATTTCTTGCACTACAAGGTGTTTGAGAAACGGATGACCGAGACACAGTCTTTCAGAAGCGTTAGCACCTTACGATGGGTAGACAGTACCACCTACATCCCCTACATCTGCTAGTCTATCACTGTAAGAGTTCACACGACTTAATCAACTATTCCAGAGCCCATAGTGGCTTGTGGCTGCATAGGTAAGTTTCTAGCATGAATAATCTCATGATCCCTTTGAGCCTGGGTGGCAGTCCATAGGAGAATCACACGGTACCCCGGGATTTCCAAAAATACAGGCCATCACTAGATTTCCCCAGGTGCCTCAATCCACCCAGATGTGTATTAAAGTTGCCACCTCAACTTAACCATTAGTTAACAATACGCATATCTGTCATGAAAATGCTCAAACCCAATCCACGTCTACGAGCATAGCATAGCAATATAAGCAACGTAGAAGTAACTCCCAAAGGTTTGATAATAAACATGTGAATAGGTACTACCTCAACTACTTCCCAAACCCACAATTTAATCAGATCCTAACCATGCAATTGTTTGAGGGGGTGATGTAATGCAATAAAACTGGGTAGTAAAGATGTATGGTCAAAGTGTTAATTGCCTTGCTGATGACCGCGAAACCTAGAGACTCGTAGTAGCACGCTTCACACTCCGGGTACTCTATCGCAAACAAACAAGCATACAATAAGCAATCAAGCAAAGGCACGGGTAAAACTCCAATAAGAGATCTAACCAAAAAGTTCAACTTAAGAACTCCGGTTTGCAAAAAGAATCAAATCAAACAAAGCAACAAAACTCAAACGGCGAAAGAAACAAGCTTCGTTTACTAATCTGGTCTAAAGTCAAATTTTACAGTAGCAAAAACCTGTTTAAGTTGGTTAAACAGAAAGAAGGCTTCGATACGAAACTCTAGGCGGTTGAATCGCCTGATTCCGATAAACGAGCGAAGAGATAAACTAAAACGAAAACCGGATCAGAAATCGCGATCGAAAATAATCGCGGAAAATCCGAGAAAAAGAAAAACTGACGAACAGGCTAACGAACGAACGTTCATTATCTGCGGCTAACGGACGAAAATCGTTTGTTAAAAGGAATGTACAGAGGAACGTCCTCTAAATAACTAAACCGAAAAAACTGAACCGAAACTAAAAAACAGATATAGGGTTTCGAAAAAAACCGATCGGTTTTCTCGCGAAAACTGAGGACGGCGGCGGCTACCTCCTGCGGGTCGGCGAGACGGCGGTGGCGGCGATGCAGCTCCGGTGCAGCGGCGTGGGGCGGCGGGTGGCGGCGGCGGGGCGGCAACGACGGCGGCGGGTTAGGGTTTGCGTGGCGGGGCTGGTGGGCTTCGGCGGCGGCTGGGCCTTGGGGCGGCTCGGGGCTACGGCTTATACAGCCCCCAGGGCGGAGTCCCGCTTGGGTATGGCCCTTAGTCGGTTTCCTCTTTTTTTTATCTTTTTTTAAATATCCTGACGTGCAGAAAAAGAAATAAAAGAATTACTAAACGGACTCCAAAAATCCCGAAATAAAATTTCCCCATCCTCTAAAAATAGGCCGGACAAAGTGAACATTTATTTGGGCCTAAAATGAAATTTTGAAAAACGGATATTTTTCCTAATTCAAATAAAATAGCGATAAAACTCCGAATGAAATTCTTATTTGATTTTAACATTAAATCTCGGATATTTCTTTATTTTTGAGGAAGTCATTTTATCCTCTCTCTTTTGTTTTTATAAAATAAATATTCAAGAGAAAATAATTAAAATCAAACGATCCCTTTTTTCAAAATTCGAGAAAAACTCGAATATGAAAATAATGAAATCCCCAACTCTCTCCGTGGGTCCTTGAGTTGCGTAGAATTTCAAGGATCAAACCAAAATGCAATAAAATATGATATGCAATGATGATCTAATGTATAACATTCCAAATTGAAAATTTGGGATGTTACACAAGTTAAACATACATCATCCAGAGTACAATCAAGGTCCAACTATGAAACCAAAATAAAAGAAGACAACCCCAAATGCTAGATCGCCGATCGTCCCAACTGGGCTCCTCAACTACTAATCATCAAGAAACGAAACATAGTAACGACCAAGGTCCTCGTCGAACTCCCACTTGAGTTCGGTAGCATCACCTGCACTGGTATCATCGACACCTGCAACTGTTAGGAAGTAATCATGATTCATGAGGACTCGGCAATCTGACACCCACGAGATCTAGACTATTTAAGCTTATGGGTAGGATAAGGTAATGCGGTGGAGCTTCAGCAAGCGCTAAGCAAATATGGTGGCTAACATACGCAATAAAGAGTGAGATGAGAAGCTACACAATGGTCGTGAAGCTAAAAGTGATCAAGAAGTGATCCCGAAACTAATTACGTCCAAGCATAACACAAGACCGTGTTCACTTCCCGGACTCCGCCGAAAAGAGACCATCACGGCTACACACGCGGTTTGATTCATTTTAATTAAGTCAAGTGTCAAGTTCTCTACAATCGAATATTAACAAATTCCCATATTCCACATAGCCACAGGCACGGCTCTCGAAAGTTTATACCCTGCAGGGGTGTCCCAACTTAGCCCATCACAAGCTCTCACGGTCAACGAAGGATATTCCTTCTCCCGAAAAGACCCGATCAGTCTCGGCATCCCGGTTACAAGACATTTCGACAATGGTAAAACAAGACCAACAAAGCCGCCCGATGTGCCGATAAATCCCGATAGGAGTCGCACGTATCTCGTTCTCAGGGCACACCGGATGGGCAAGACGTCAGGTTGTCATAGACCCTGGTTGCCCAGGGGGCGCCGACCAACGCCCAGTTTGGACCAACACTCAGAGGAGCACTGGCTCGGGGGTTTAAAATAAAGAGGACCCTTGAGTCTTCAGAACCCAAGGGAAAAGGCTTAGGTGGCGAAAGTTAAAACCAAGGTTGGCCTTGCTGGAGGACTTTTATTCAAGGCGAACTATCAAGGGGGTCCCATAACCCCAACCGCGTAAGGAACGCAAAATCAAGGAACATAACACCGGTATGACGGAAACTAAGGCGACAAGAGTGGAACAAAACACTAGGCATAAGGTTGAGCCTTCCACCGTTTATCAAGTTTATAGATGCATTAATTAAATAAAAGATAATATGATATCCCAACATATCCTTGTTCCAACATGGAACAAACTTCAACTTCACCTGCAACTAGCAATGCTATAAGAGGGGCTGAGCAAAAATGGTAACATAGCCAAACAACGGTTTGCTAAGAAGGTGGGTTAGATGATTGACATGGCAATATGAGAGGCATGATAAAATAAGTGGTAGGTAGCGCGACATAGCGATAGAACGAACAACTAGCAAGCAAAGATAGAAGTGACATCGAGGATATGGTCATCCTGCCTGCAATGATCTCTGAGTTGTCGAAAGCTTGATCCTCGTTAGTGTACTCAACAGGTTCCTCGTTCACGTACTTATATGCCATCTCTACCCAAAGTAAGAACACAAGCAATGAAACAACAATCAATCACGGTGCAATGCACAAGCAACATGATACAAAACATGGCATGGAATGCAAGATATGATATGCAATGCATATGGGTACTCCAGAAGGAAAAGGATGAACAAGGCATCAACTTGGCAAACCAAGTATGCCGCTGGAAAGATGAGATGATTTCGGTTGAAATCTATATAAAGATCACCGGAAACGGATGCACGGTTTGCAAATGGCAAGCAAAACAAGTATGATGCAAATCTGCAATTAACAGCATGATAGCACTTAAGATGCAACAAGAAACTATACTACATCACGCCAACATAGCAACAAAGCATAGTCAGTGATGTACAAGAGATGCTTGACAAAATATGAACACTGAGCTATGGCTAAATCACAAAAGAAAAGGTTCAAACAAGCATGGAAAAAGTGCAAAAGATATCAGCTTCACAGACTTGGTGAAAATACTAACATGGCATAAACATCATCAGGAAGCAATGTTTAGAGCTAGCTAACAACATAGCAACAAAGCATATGTCAGGGCGATGGAGGCGAGCTGGCGACGAGGTCCGGCCAACGGGTGGCGGCACGGGATGCGGCGCGGTGGAGGTCACATGTCACCTCCTGGGGTCGTTGGTGTTGGGCCTTCTCATGTGATCACCTCAGGAGATTCATTCGACGCAGGTTGCCTAACCATCTCGCAAGACCATCACAACTATCAAGAATCAAATTCAGGCGCAACCCGCCTTGAGGTAGGGCCTCGTGAGTCTGGTGCTGGCTTATGAGTGCCCAGACACACCTCATCTAGCCCTGCCGTGCAAGCCACATGTCAGGGCGGGGCTATACACGCCCCGTGGGCTCCACTCAAAGGGAGCCCTCACCCATGCACCAGTGGAAGCACCATGCTCTGCGCTAGTAGTCGACATGGCCGAGGCGCGACTATGCCCATGCAAGTGCGGAAGCGCCATGCTCCAAGCTAGTGATAAACAACTAAGGGCGGCCCCATGGCCGCATCAACCTCGGGGAGCCACCAGGGTCAGTGTCAAGCCTCATCGCAACACTTTCCCCTAAGGAGAGTCGTGTGAGGGGGCTGGGCACGGGGGATGCACTTAGGTCACGCCTAGCGTACGCCACCCTGCCAGGTCCCTCGGACCTGGTCGTCACGCGTCCCTCTCGAGCGGGACCTCAGCGAGGAAAGGTATGGAGGTCTGTTTGCGCGTCAAGGGGGACTCCTGAGCATCGCGACTTAGGAGCCTAACTGGTCAGTAGCCCCTCACCCCTTGGTCTCGTCCTGGTGATTCGGATGACCCAACAACGGCTGAGGTACGCGCGGGGTCGGGCCCTGCCGACGCAGAACACTAAGGCCTACTTTCGCATCTCCTTCCTGCAGGCCGTTTGTGCGTCAAGGGGGACTCCTGAGAATCGCGACTCAGGAGCCTAACTAGTCACGTAGCCCCTCACCCCTTGGCCTCGTCCTGGTGATCAGGATGACCCAACGGCGGGTGAGGTATGCGCGAGGCCGGGCCCTGCCGACGTAGAACATCAAGCAAACAGGAAGGAAATTGCGGAATCCTAACAAATTATTACAACACATGTTGTTCCTCAAATACCAAATAGAAGTTTTAACACCTCCACGAGGCACGGTGCATATCACAGGAAAGTAAAAGTGGAAAGGAGCACTGCCAGCTGGCCTCCTCTTTAGCCTTGAGCGCTGCCGTCAGGGAGTGCCCCGTTGTCGACAGCGTCGCCATCGCCCGTGCCATCGGCCGTGGTCGTAGGATCGGCGGCACCTTCAGCCGGAAGTGCAGGGTCGATGGCGAGGAACTTCTCTACTAGGGCCTCCACCAGGTCCTTCACGGCGTCGGCAGCAGCTGCACAGTGCTTCTCACCCACAGGTTCAAGCAGAGCTCCAAGGTCGGTGCTCGGGTCGTGAAGGTGAAGGTGGCTGAAGACATGCGTCGTAGCCGAGGAGGAGAGCACGCGGGCTTCCCCTTCCACCATGGTGCCAACCCCATTGGCAACGCCCTCGAGTGCCTCTACAAGCTAGGGGACCAGTTCGGCAGGGCCCTCCTCTGCAGTCACCAACGGCTTCTTCAACCCCTTCCGTAGAGTTCCCGCAATGCCTCGCGTGATCTCTTCTCAAGGGAATCGAAGGCGGCAAGGTCGTTGGCAAGGATGCTGGCCTTGGCCTCCAGCAGGGCCTTCTCCCCTTCCACCTGCTCCTTCAGCTTCTCCAGGCGGTCGCGCTCTGTGGCCTGCTTTCGCGCCAACTACTCCACCTCGGTGTTACAGCCAGCGACCGCGTCTTCTCGAGCCTTCAGCTTCTCCTCCCGTGCCTCGTGCTGGTGAGCCTCGGTAGCGCGTTCATTGCGCGGGTTCTCCATCTCGGCCTCCGACACCTGGCAGCGCTCCTTGGAGGCTTCGACATCCTTCAACGCCACCTCGCAAGCGGTTGCGGCCAGGTCGGCGGCCTACTTACCCTCCTCAGAAGCTGCCATGGCCTAACCCCATGCCACCCTCACAGACGCATTGGATCGTAGCCACCCCACGATCAACTCCAGTCGCCCCAACACCAGCCGACTGTCAGCACTCTAAAGGTCATTGCGAAGCTGGGTCGGCGCGAGAAGGGTGTCCTCCAGGGCGTCAGGCGAGGCAGGGGGACCACTGCCCAGCGGTGCGGCGGAAGGGGGAAGAGACGACATCGGCACTAAGGCATGTGGATTAGCGGCAGTAGAAGGAGCTGGGGGCTCCTGAGTGTTCGCGACCTTAGCAGGTAAGCTGGGGGCGGATGCCTCGGGTGCCAGCTTGGTCACGAAGATCACCTTCACCTGAGGACGGGCTTCTGGATCTCGTGAGGATGACCCGGACACTGAGGCTCGGGAGCCATCGCCATCCCTCCGCACTGGAGGAGGCGTGGCAGCAGCTGGCTGCTGGGCCTCAGGGGTTGCGGTCGCCCCCTTCTTCTTCTTCACCACCGACGTTGGCCTAACAATTTAAGGGAAGGCATTAAGAAACTACGGCAAAGAGAGGAGTGAAGGATCAGGACGGATCACTTACTGGTCCATGGCGGCGTACTCCCTCGCCCTCTTCTGGAGCACCAATCCCGAAGGCTTCGCGGGCTGGGACACCGGCACGCGAGCCCCAGGAGCAGACAAGGGCATGGCGGCCAGACTCACAGCAGCGCCG
This sequence comes from Triticum dicoccoides, assembly GCF_002162155.2. Taxonomy (NCBI): domain Eukaryota; kingdom Viridiplantae; phylum Streptophyta; class Magnoliopsida; order Poales; family Poaceae; genus Triticum; species Triticum dicoccoides. Next base: position 439,469,201 of record NC_041392.1, read on the forward strand.
GCTGGCGACGGAGCAGAGGCGTCGCCTCGGCAGATTAGCACCGATATGCTCTTCTTCAGTACCCCGGCCTGCGGCTTCTTTGGGGGGGGGGTGCCCCTGGACCTCGTGGTGACCCCTGCAGGGTTCAGCGACTCCTTCACCGTATGCTCGCCGGCCTCGTCATCGTCGGGGAGGGTGTGGAGGAGATCTACCAGGCGCTGAGGAGAAGTCTTCCCCGCCCCCTCCCGAGTCGCCTCCGAGTCCGACCCCTCCTCCCGGACGGACTCACCGGAGAACACCACCACCGAGGCCTCGGTGGGCACCGGCGGCTCGAGCCCGTGCTCGTTGAAGACGTGCATGGCGACGGCGATCTTCGCCCCATCCGGGCGGCGGTACAGCGGAAGATGGGTATCAGGGGGATACCCTTGATCCTCCGCAACCAGGAGGCGGAAGACCTTGTCCAGCTCCTAGTCGGACAAGGCATCCGGGCGCAGGCGAAGGTCGCCTCCCTCATCTGAGAGCTTCCACAAGGGGCGCAAGTGCGCTTGGAGCAGAGCCAAGCACTGCGACAGGAACTCCTTGACGATCATGGCCCCCGTTAGCTTCTCCGCCTTCGGATCGTCAAGCTTCAGGTCGACCGCCATCCTCCCCAACATCTGCTCCTCCCGTGGGTCGGTGAGCTTCACGCTATTCCACCCCTCGTGAGGCACTGGCATCCCCGTCGGCAACACTAGACGAGGGTAGGGGATCTTGGCATCCATGAGGACCCACTTGTTCCGGAAGCCCTCCACCTTCTTCCCCGCTCTCGAGATTGTGTTGCTTCCGTTGGCCGCAACAAAGTTGGCGCACCCCGAGAATGGTCCATCCTTGTTCCGGAGGTAGAAGAAATGGTGAAGCAGCGCCACAGATGCATCACCCCCATGAATGCTTCATAGTAAAAAGAAAAGATCGACAGGAGGAGGACGGAGTTGGGATGAAGATGGAGGGTGTGGAGCTTGTAATGGCGGAGGACGGCGTAGAAAAAAAATCAGAGAAAGAGGGACCACCCATGCAATGACACTGTGCATGAAGAAGGGGTAGAAGGTACTACCCGAGGCCTCTGGCTTGGCAGAGCCGGCCCGAAGCGCGGTCTCTCCACCCTCATTGTTGTCGCCCGCCGCCATTAGGAGCGCGGTGGTGAGGTTCTTCTCCGAGACGTTGGGCGCGCTCTGGGCGGGCTCAAACCAGGAAGGCGAGCGCACGACCTTCACCTTGTCGGTGGCCATGGGCTGCTAGCTTGGGGGAGAGTTTCGGCAGATCTGGAGTCTCTTTGGGCAGGAAGGAGAAGGGGATCTGGAGCAAGACAAAGGGAGAGCAATGAAAGCCCTGTGATGGGCGCCAATCCTTTTTGACACGCGACGACGATTGCCGAGGCAGCATTGGAAGCAGAGGCACCCACGTCCAATCAATCACCATGCGTCGACCGAGGCCGCATGCTGTTGGGGCCCACGCCGCTCCGCACTTGTCCCTTGGCTTCGCCTCAAAGCCAAGTTTGAGCGCGCCTTGGGCCCGGCGGCTACTGTCGGCATTCTAGGACCCGGGGTGCCCAGACTTGCCTGCCTGCGACCCGTGGCATGGCTCCATCAGCGGCCTAGTGCAGCCCAGTTCCGGTGGCAACAACACAAGACCCTCACGAGGGGTCAAGCCTCGCGAGGAGGACGACACCAAGACCTCCTTGGGGCGGCCTCGCTATGCTGGGCGCACCTCGTGAGGTTCACATGACGTGAGCCATGACGACCAGGGCCAGGCGAGCGCCAGCGGGCGAAGTGTACTAGTTTCCTCTTTGGTGCTAAGGAGGCAAGCACAGGCGCGGAGTCCCGATGAATCAAGCAAAGGTTTCCATATCAATGCAACAAGACCAGGACCGCTAGGACGGCAGGACGGAGGTCATCGCGGAGCCCACGGCAGCGTCACCACCAGAGCCTTTTGCAAGCGAAGACTACTTTTGTCAGTATAACTTGTACTTGTTGTCTCCCTTTGAATTTGGTTGTTGTGGGATCCCTTCCCGCCTAACATTTCGGGAGAGGACCAAGGCCACTATAAATAGGACTTAGCCACCACCATAGCGGGGGCATCGAGGTTCGGATCCATTCCACCCTGACCAGCTCATCAGCTCATCGAGCTCAAGAACACCTCAGCTCCTGAGGCTGTTCATCCATTGTACTAGTTCATCCTCAGCCCATTGAGGCAATCCACCACAAAGATGGAGTAGGGTATTACACCGCAAGGTGCCCCGAACCAAGATAAATCTTTGTGTCTCTCATTCTTTGGGTTCGTCGAGCTAAGCCATGGGATCGTTAGCGAGCGAGCTAGGGAGAGAGTGTTCTTCATACGAACCCAGTGTTCGAACCTCTTAAGGGTCTATGGAGCCCTAAATCCGACAATTTTCTCTAGTATGTTTTAAATATTCCAAAACAATTCTCCATAAATTTTCAGCTCATTTGGAGATGTGCAGAATAGGTAACTCCAACATAGCTTTTTCAATTCCAGAATTCTAGCTGTCGGCATTCTCCTTGTGTAAACCTTGCATATTATGAGAGAAAATGCATTAGAATTACTCCATAAAGCATTATTATACATAAAAACATCATAAACAACAGTAGAAAAAACATGATGCAAAATGGACGTATCAGCCATCGTCGATTCCTTCCTAAAAAACATCTTTGTATAAGACATGCAAAACCGTTTACTAACAAGACAAAGCATAGGGATCCACCAAGGAAGTTCACAAGCGAAGAACTTGATTAGTACTTACAGCTTGCTATGGAGAATTTCAAACCAGTTAAGTACCCTGGTAATGCTAGTACAATGAGAAAGCGCACGGATAATAATCCCACATGGCACCGGAGCGCGAGCTTACATGATTTGTCATACTGAAAGGATATCTTGTTACCTCACAACCTGGATGTTATGCACATTGAGAAGAACATACGTGAGAGTATCATTGGTACAATCCTTGAACTTGATGGTAATAACAAGGATACCATCAGTGCAAGATTGGATTTAGAGCATATGGGGATGTGGGTATATCATTGACTGCAAGAAGATCTGAAGAAGAAGGGTTCTTACAAAAAGTATCCTACACCATGGATGCTTAGTAAGGAAAACAAAATAAAGCCGTGCAAGTTTTTGGTTAATCTCAAATTCCCAGATGGTCATGCTGCGAACCTAGCAGCACATGTGGATGTTGAGACTGTGAAAATTACATGGTCTTAAGACACATGATTACGACATACTCTTGTAGACTATCTTACCAGCTGGTCTTAGAGGCATTGTCTCCAAGGAGATGTATGAGGCTATCGCTTTACTAGGAAGATTCTTTAAGGAGTTGTGTGTAGAGACATTAAGAATCGACACCATGAAGCAATTTAGAGCTGACATTTCTGAAATTCTTTGCAAGTTTGAGAAGCTCTTCCCACTAGCTTTCTTCAACGTAATGGTGCACCTAGTTGTACATCTTTCGGATGATGCACTACTAAGGGCACCTATCCAATATGGTTGGATGTTTCCAGTTGAGAGAATGCTTGGTTACCTCAAGTCAACTGTGTGTAACAAATCAAGGCCCCCAAAGGTTCAATTGCAGAGTATATATCGGCAATGAGTGCTTGATCTTTTGCTCTAGATATTTGAAAGAAGACATAGAGACCAGTTTTAACAAGCCAAATAGGAACATGAGTAAGAATGATAAGAAGGACAAAAGGCGGAAATCTAGGAGATGAAGCATAGGTATATTTTCAGATGGTGGTCCTGTTGGCATTGGGGCAGCCCATAAGAAAACATGCTCGGAGGAATGGGGCAAAATGCATAGATATACATGACAACTGTCCACAAGTAGAGAAGTACATGGAATAAGTTTCAATCACCTAACTAACTCGTACTACAATGTTGTGAACGAGTATATTTTAACTAAGTTCATGACTAGTTTACTTCTTTTCCACAGGGTTCACAAGGAAGAATTAAAGAAAAGGGGTGTGCAAAACTTGGAGCAGAAGCACAATGAGGAGTTCGTTGACTGGTTTGCAGATCATGTAAGGAAGTTAAGAAATGAACCCAAACACTAAAAACTACTTACAAAAGGGCTAGACATGTGTGTACATATGTGGGATGCCTGCACTGTCAATGGTGTTAGGTCCCGTACCGTGGATTCTGAAAAGGACAGAAGGACTCCAAATCTGGGCATCATGATGAAGGTAGGTGTTGAAAACTCTGAAGAAGAGAGGGAACTATACGGGGCGCTGAATCAATTTCTTGAGGTAAATTACAGAGATAGATCGGTATTTCTGTTTAGATGTGATTGGTTTGAACACGATGGCCCGAAAAAGAAAAGCTTGAAGATGAAGTTTGATGGTTTTTTTTGAAGCGTGAATACTTCTGCATTCTGGTACCAGGACGCTCCATTCATGCCGGTGTCCCAACCTACCACATGTATTTACTTGGAGGACACAAAGTTTGGCCACCCATGGAAGGTGGTTGTGCCTATTGGGTCCAGAGGCACATATGATGTTCTAGAAATTTTTGGATGGTGAGCAGCATGCGACTGTACAAGCCTATCAAGAAGCCGCCCATTCTTCACCACATCATTTAGCTGCGGATGTGGAGGATGACATGGAGGATCATGATGATGACGGAGAGGCTGAGGACGAAGAGGAGGAAGATGATATTCTCCCAAATGTTGACCATGAAAGAGATGAAGCATTAGGGGTTTCAGTTTCTGCTAGTGTTGTGCTAGAAATTCAGCGTAAATTTGAGGAGGGCAATGAAGACTTCTACATGAGAAACGATGAACTGGTTGATGAGGAGGAAATAGGTCCAGATGAGATGTATAGTGATCTTGATTAAAAGCTGTGCTACTGGCATGTTTCTTGGCTATTGAAGATGCTGATGTAATGTCATATTAGGGGAGACTCATGTTGAATATCACATAAATTTGTCGAATTTGCTATCATATGTTTATGAAAGTGCTTGAAACTATTTCCTAAGTGTATCCATTTTATTTCCAAAAGGGTGTCCAAAAAGTTCAGAAAGTAATCAGATCATTTTATATAATCCACCTGACAAACAAATGCAGGAGAGCATACATAAGTATGTTGGGAAACGTAGTAGAAAACAAAAATTTCCGCTCTACAATCACCCAGGAACAATATGAAGATGCATATATGGTTTGGATAAACGATTGTTGCTGACTCCGGAAGTGCAACAGAAGTAGACGAGTCAGTGTAGATCATACTTGGAGTCCCTCGAATATCGATGACGTTCCCGCAAACAGCCCTTGAAAGACCCCTCGAACAAAAGACCGAAAGCATGAGCTCTCTACTTGGTTGCACGCGTACGGTCTTCATGATCCGGCAGCGCTTCACCGTCCAGAGCTAATTGTCACCGAAGAATTACAACAAGGAGATTAGAACCACGCGGGGCTTATAATTATGAGGATTATAGGTGGATAGGGCTAGTTCTAATTAGTCAACTAGGACCAACAAGAACTAGATCTAGATCAACTAGAGGGGGCTCCAAAACTTCTGTGTATATCAATTGGGCACCAAACCTCCACTATATATAGGTTAGAGGGGAGAGGGAGGGCTGCCACCAAGGAGGGAAACCGTGCTTGGGGCGTACAACTAAGGGGAGGAGGAGTAGAGCTCCAACCCTACTCCTATTCGGCCCCCTTCCTTAGGGAAGGGAGGCACTTTCCCACTTGGGCCTTTTTGGCCGAAGTTTCCTTCCACCTCTCGGGCTTATTAGGCCCATTGATATTAAATTATATATATTTGTTCTAAAACACAGAGCATTATATATATATAATTTAACATCTCCAAAAACATTTTCCACATATATATATATATATATATATATATATTAATCGGTAATACCCGGTATTGCCCGATATTCATTGAAACCCTTCCGGTGATCCCGAAACGCTTCTGGAACCTCTCAGAACTATTTCGGAAATTAATGAAACAATTCCACAAATATATTCTCATCATTCCTGTCCCACTAACACTCAGAAAATCATGAATACCTTAAGCTTGTGACCCGTAGGTTCGGTGAACCACATGCATGAATGAAACCGCTTCGTTCAATGATCGATAGCGGAACTGTGGACATCCATGTCGGTCCCTATGATTACACAAATGATGTTGGAGTGAACCTTTGGCTATAATGTGATGTTCCCTTTTCTTTGCGATAGTTTAGTAAACCCAGGGCGCATCGGTATCCTACCGAGTCATCACCATGCTCACTATACCTTTACTCCCGTTGCCGGTTTTGTTCTTCCTTCTCGTTGACGTGTTCTGGCATCCCCGTGGTGTAGTCACTGCTAATTCTTGAGCTTGCGTTGGTTTTACCTTGAAGAGGAAAGGGTGATGTAGAAAAGTAGAGATAAGTATTTCCCTCAGTTTGAGAACCAAGGTATCAATCCAGTAGGAGACAACGCACAAATCACCAATACCTGCACAAACAATCAAACAACTTGCACCCAATGCGATAAAGGGGTTGTCAATTCCTTCACGGTTATTTGCAAAAGTGAGATCTGATAGAGATAGATAAACAATAAAGTAAATATTTTTAGTATTTTTGGTTTATAGATCGGAAAGTAAAAGATTGCAAAATAGTAAATCAGAAACTAATATGATGGAAAATAGAAACTTATATGATGGAAAATAGAAACTTATATGATGGAAAATAGACTCGGGGCCATAGGTTTCACTAGAGGCTTCTCTCATGATAGCAAATAATACATTGGGTTAACAAATTACTGCTGAGCAATTGATAGAAAAGCGCAAAGTTATGATGATATCTAATGCAATGATCATGAATATAGGCATCCGTCCATGTCAAGTAGACCAAAACGATTCTGCATCTACTACTATTACTCCACACATCAACCGACTCCTGCCTCCATCTAGAGTATTAAGTTCATGAAGAACAGAGTAACACAATAAGTAAGATGACATGATGTAGAGGAATTAACTCAAGCAATATGATGAAAACCCCATCTTTTTATCCTCGATGGCAACAATACAATACGTGCCTTTCTGCCCCAACTATCACTGGGAAAGGACAACACAAGATTGAACCCGAAGCTAAGCACTTCTCCCGTTGCAAGAAAAACCAATCTAGTTGGCCAAACCAAACCGATAGTTCGAAGAGAATTACAAATATATCAAATCATGCATAAAATAATTTAGTGGAGATTCAGATAATAATCATAGATAAGAAGATCATAAATCCACAATTCATCGGATCTCGGCAAACACACCGCAAAAAGTATTACATCGAATAGATCTCCAAGAACATCAAGGAGAACATGGTATTGAGAATCAAAGAGAGAGAAGAAGCCATATAGCTACTAGCTATGGACCCGTAGGTCTGTGGTAAACTACTCATGCTTCATTAGAAGGGCAATAGAGTTGATGTAGAAGCCCTTCATGATCGAATCCCCCTCCGTCAGGGTACCAGAAAAAGGTCCCTAGATGGGATCTCACGGGTACAGAAGGTTGCGGCAGTGGAAAAGTGTTTTCGTGGATGCCTTTGGTGGTTTGGGGATATTTGGGAATGTATAGGCAAAAGAATTAGGTCAGGAGGTGCACGGGGGGCCCACAAGGGTGGGGGCGCTCCCTACCCCCTGGGCGCGCCCTCCGTCCTTGTGGCCGCCTCGTGGCTCCTCCGATTTCATCTCCATGTCTCCTGGTTTGCTTCCGTTTGGACTCCGTTTGCTATTCCTTTTTTGTGAAACTCAAAACCAGGGAAAAAATAGGAACTGGCACTGATGTCTACTACACAACCTTCTTCTTGTAGACGTTGGTGGGCCTCCAAGTGCAGAGGTTTGTAGGACAGTAGCAAATTTCCCTCAAGTGGATAACCTAAGGTTTATCAATCCGTGGGAGGCGTAGGATGACGATGGTCTCTCTCAAACAACCCTGCAACCAAGTAACAAAGAGTCTCTTGTGTCCCCAACACACCAAATACAATGGTAATTTGTATAGGTGCACTAGTTCGGCGAAGAGATGGTGATAAAAGTGTAGTAACGATAGTAGATTTTGATTCTTGTAACAGGAACAATTAAAAACAGGAAGGTAGCAATTGATAAATCAGAGCACAAACGGTATTGCAATGCTTGAAAATGAGGCCAAAAGACCAGATCAATTCTATTACTGGGCGCAAAAGTTTATGTCTAAAATAGTGGATTCATCACTAAATAAAGTCATGACCTCTCCAAATCCACTTTCATAAATATTATAAGATTCAACACACTACAAAATAGTGGGATCATTACCTAGAGTTGACACTCTTCAAAACCCACTTTCATCAATATAATCATCACCAATAGGAGGCATGCTATCATCATATTAAATTTGCTCATCAAAACTTGGGGGATAAAAAATATCATCTTCATCAAACATAGCATCCCCAAGCATGTAGCTTTGCATACCATTAGCATCATGGATATTCAAAGAATTCATACTAACAACATTGCAATCATGCTCATCATTCAAATATTTAGTGCCAAACATTATAATGCATTCTTCTTCTAACACGTTGGCACAATTATCACGAAGGACATTAAAAAGATGAAGCATATGGCAACCTCAATTCCATTTTTTGTAATTTTCTTTTATAGAATAAAGTAGTGATAAAACAAGAAACTAAAAGATTCAATTGCAAGATCTAAAGATATACCTTCAAGCATTAACCTCCCCGGCAACGGCGCCAGAAAATAGCTTCGTTGACGGGATGTGAGTGCCCCTTACATAGCCTCCCCGACAACGGTGCTAGAAAAGAGCTTGGTGTCGACTACGCAACCTTCTTCTTGTAGACGTTGTTGGGCCTCCAAGTGTACAGTTTTGTAGGACAATAGCAAATTTCCCTCAAGTGGGTGACCTAAGGTTTATCAATCCGTGGGAGGCATAGGATGAAGATGGTCTCTCTCAAACAACCCTGCAACCAAATAACAAAGAGTCTCTTGTGTCCCCAACACACCCAATACAATGGTGAATTGTATAGGTGCACTAGTTCGGCGAAGAGATGGTGATACAAGGTGCAATATGGATGGTAGATATAGGTTTTTGTAATTTGTAAATATAAAAACAGCAAGGTAGCAAGTAACAAAAGTGAGCAAAAACGGTATTGCAATGCTTGAAAACAAGGCCTAGGGTTCATACTTTCACTAGTGCAAGTTCTCTCAACAACATTAACATAATTAGATGATATGAGAATCCCTCAACATGCGACAAAAGTCACTCCAAAGTTCCTATCGCGGAGAACATAATATGAAATTGCTTGTAGGGTAGGAAACCACCTCAAAGTTATTCTTTCCGATCAATCCATTTAGCTATTCCTATAAGTGTCACAATCAGCCCTATAGTTCATAGTAAAATAACACCATATGATACACATCAATCAACCCTAATGTCACCTAGATACTCCAATGTCACCACAAGTATCCGTGGATCAGTTATACTATATGCATCAAACAACTTCAGATTCATAGTATTCAATCCAACACAAAGAACTTCAAAGACTGCCCCAAGATTTCTACCAGAGAAACAAGGACGAAAACGTGCATCAACCCCTATGCATAGATTTACCCAATGTCACCTCAGGAATCCGCGAGTTGAGTGCCAAAACATACATCAAATGAATCAATAGAACACCCCATTGTCACCACGGGTATCCCACGCAAGACATACATCAAGTGTTCTCAAATCCGTAATAGTACTCAATCCGATAATTGTGAAACCTCAATGGTAAAACTCAATTCATCACAAGAAGATAGAGGGGGAGAAACACCATGTCATTCAACTATAGTAACAAAGCTCGCGGTACATCAAGATCGTGCCAAATCAAGAACACAAGAGAGAGAGAGAGATCAAACACAAAGCTACTGGTGCATACCCTCAGCCCCGAGGGTGAACTACTCCTTCCTTGTCATGGATAGCACGGAATGATGAAGATGGCCTCCGGTGTGGTTTCCCCCTCCGACAGGGTGCCGGAACGGGCTCCCGATTAGTTTTTCATGGCTACAGAGGCTTGCGGCGGCGGAACTCCCGATCTAGGTTTCTTTTCGGGGGTTTCTGCATTTATAGGAATTTTTGGCGTCAGTTTCATGTCGGGGGGGTCCATGAGTCAAGAACAAGGGCGGAGCACCCTCCCTGGGGGTAGGGCATGCCCTCCACCCTTGTGCTTGGCTTGGGACTCTTCTGGCCCAACTCTTTTGCTTCGGGGGCTTCTTTTGGTCCAAAAAAATCACCGTAAATTTTCAGCTCAATTGGACTCCTTTTGATATTCCTTTTCTGCAAAACTCAAAAACAAGGAAAAATAGAAACTAGCGCTGGGCTCTAGGTTAATAGGTTAGTCCCAAAAATAATATAAAATAGCATATAAATGCATATAAAACATCCAAGATGGATAATATAATAGCATGTAACAATAAAAAATTATATATACGTTGGAGACGTATCAAGCATCCCCAAGCTTAATTCCTGCTCGTCCTCGAGTAGGTAAATGATGGAATTTTTGATGTGGAATGTTACCTAACATATTTACCCATGTAATACTTCTTTATTGTAGCATGAATGTTCAGATCCGTATGATTCAAAACAAAAGTTTAATATGATCATAAAAACAATAATACTTCAAGCATACTAACAAGGAAATTATGTCTTCGCAAAATATCATGGCCAAAGAAATCTTATCGCTGCAAAATCATATAGTCTGGCTATGCTCCATCTTCATCACACAAAATATTTAAATCATGCACAACCCCGATGACAAGCCAAGCAATTGTTTCATACTTTTGATGTTCTCAAACCTTTTCAACTTTCACGCAATACATGAGCGTGAGCCATGGAAATAGCACTATAGGTGGAATAGAATATGGTGGTTCTGGAGAAGACAAAAATAAGGAGATAGTCTCACATCAACTAGGTGTATCAACAGGCTATGGAGAGGCCCATCGATAGATATCAATGTGAGTGAGTAGGGATTGCCATGCAATAGATGCACTAGAGACATAAGTGTATGAAAGCTCAACAAGAAAACTAATGGGTGTGCATCCAACTTGCTTGCTCACGAAGACCCAGGGCAATTTGAGGAAGCCCGTTATTGGAATATGCAAGCCATGTTCTATAACGAAAATTTCCCACTAATATATGGAAGTGACAACATAGGAGACTCTCTATCATGAAGATCATGGTGCTACTTTGAAACACAAGTGTGGTAAAAGGATAGTAGCATTGCCCCTTCTCTCTTTTCTCTCATTTCTTTTATTTTGGGCCTTCTCTCATTTGTTTTGGCCTCTTTTTTCGTCCGGAGTCTCATCCCGACTTGTGGGGGAATCATAGTCTCCATCATCCTTTCCTCACTAGGACAATGCTCTAATTAATGAAGATCATCACACTTTTATTTACTTACAACTCAAGAATTACAACTCAATACTTAGAACAAAATATGACTTTATATGAATGCGTCCGGCGGTGTACCGGGATGGGCAATGAATCAAGAGTGACATGTATGAAAGAATTATGAAAGGTGACTTTGCCACAAATACAATGTCAACTACATGATCATGCAAAGCAATATGACAATGATGAAGCGTGTCATAATAAACGGAACGATGGAAAGTTGCATCGCAATATATCTCGGACTGGCTATGGAAATGCCATTGTCGGTGTACTAAAGTTTGGGCCCTTTGGTACCCCTTACTTGTCCACGGGGAGTTGCAGCCGCACCCATGGGAAGGCTTGACGGGGGCAGCTAGAGGTAGAATACAAGACGAGCAAGATGGGATCCGAGCCAGTAATTAGAGAGGAGAAGACAAGCTGGGCCCCCGGCAAGATTCTTGCCGGGATGGCTCACGAAGCCCCGACAAGATCCTTGCCGGGATAGTTTGCGAAGCACCAGCAAGACCATCACTCTTTAGATTGAGAGCTCTGACACCATCGACAATGTCAAGACCAAGATCCAAGGGCATCTGCGTGGTGGCATGCAGATCTTTGTGAAGACTAGAAGGCAAAGTTCCCCGCAAGGCTCTTGCCGGGGACGCTTGAGAGGCCCCCCGACAAGATCCTTGCTAGGGATGTTTGCAAGGTCGCAGCAAGACTCGCGCGTGACAAGGTTCCGCCGCCCCGTCTCTGCTCCAACACAGCAACCAGCCTGCCAGCCAGACAAGCACCTACGTGATGGCATGCAGATCTTCGTGAAGATCCTGCCACCGCTCTAGCACAGCGGCTAGCCAGTCAGCTTAGCATTGCATGCCTCGTCATCCTGGGTGCGTGTCAAGGCGGGGTGAGGCCGCGATGGATGGGGCGGGCTCCATTTTTATCCCTGACAAAGTTAGGGGCACGTAACCAGCGCATTTAATGTGTTTGTCCTAAGACGTTAGTGATAAGATGTACACTGTAGCTACTTTACACCTCCTATATGCATGTACGCCACTATGGTCGCCCCATGGTATAAAAGGAGGCCGACGGCGATGCAGGAAGGGACTTTTTGGACTTTCCGGCCTAGTTTGCATGCGTAGCGACTAGCCGAAGCTCGAGAACACTAAATATACACGCAAAGCAGGACTAGGGTTTTACGCTTCTCAGTGGCCAAAACCTGGGTAAAAATCCCTTGTGTTGATCGTTAGATCTGCTCTTTGCGCACTCCTCTTCCCTACCAAACCGTAGAAGGGATCCACGTGATCCCGTAGGTGTCGTTTCCCCGACATCTTTGGTGCACCAGGCAGGGGGAGAAGGCTGTACAAACCTGATCTAGCAGTTAGCGCGTCAGTTTCTTGATCACCATGTCTCCCAAGAAGAAGGGTATCACGGCGATCAGTTCGTCTATGGTCGATCTGCCCGCGCCTACACGGACGGGTGATGGGGTAGACGCAGTTGGTGGCGCAGGAGGAGACCACGATCATCCATGGTGTTCTGGCGATCGAAGCCAGGCGCGCGGTATCGTTCATGGTCGTGACGACGACCCGCACGCCACTGGGTCCAAGGACAGAGCCGTGCTACCTACGGGCGGCGCGGCGACCTCCAAGCGTGGCAAGGCGACCTCCAAGACACCCTCGCTGGCGCATGCACTGTGGTCCCCCAGGTCGTGCATGACGAGCAGCGCTACGACGTTGGTGGCCCCGAGTGTCCCCATAGAAAGGGCCCTCATCATCATCCTCGAGATGCGCGGGGCCTGCATGCACGCCAAGATGCTGGTGGAAACGGCACACGGTGGCAGAACCGTGATGGAGCTCCTTCTAACGCCGTTAGAAGTCAGAGCACCTCACGTTCTTCGCGCTTGTTGATGCCACCCACGCCAGCAGAAGCGTTGGCGCGAGCGCAGTTACTCCCGGACTTCCCTCCCACTACAGAGAAGCATGAAGAACGTAGAGCTACTATCCAGAGCCTCATTGGTTTCGCCAATAAGGAGGGGCACCAGAAGGCAGGGCATTCTCGGCGCCGGTCCGCCGAGCCGGCACATGCCGATGGTGGAAGGAACGGATGCGCTGCGACTATGGTGCACTCTCCTCCACCACGGCGATAGCGGCTGCCAGCTCGGCGGGACGATGCCCGCGATGACGGGTCCCCGGTGTCGTCCGATCCACGAGCTCGCCGCGACCAACCCCAAGTTCTTCGGGAACGGGTCAAAGAAGACACTCGAACTACCATCAAGCGGCGGCGAGAAGAGCGCCATCAAATAGATAGGCACACAGGGCCCACTATAGACAAGCCTGCATCGGGGGACTCTGGTGACCTGCCTTACGAGGTGGGTTGCCCAGCTTTTACCCGTGAGCTTCGACAGTTCGAGAGGACCACTTCCCGCACGTTCAAGCCAGAGGTCCAAGAGAAGTACGACGGAAAGACTCATTCGTCTGAGTTCTTGAGCGTTTACACCATTGCGATGCAAGCTGCCGGGGTGCGAGACGGCAAGGTGCTCGCCAACTACTTCCCGTTGGTGCTCAAGCCCAACGCCAGGTCATGGTTGATGCACCTGCCAGTGGATTCCATCTCCTCTTGGTCCCACCTGTGCCACGAGTCTGTTGGCGCCTTTATCGAAGCCCACCAAGCTCCTGGCCACGCAAGTGATTTACATCCCACCCCCAGAATGATGACGAATCCTTGTGCAAGTACATATAGAGATTCAACTGTGTGCAGTAGAACATCCCAGATGTTCATCCTGCTGTTGTCATTAGCGTGTTACATCAGAATGTGCGCAACTGCAAGATGCATGAAGAGCTGGCGACGAACAAGGTCACAGATGTTGCCGAGCTTTATGTCTTGGCCAATAGATGTTCTCGGGCTAAAGAAGGAAGGAAGTACCCCGGCGAGGATGCCGGTGCGGGAACTGACTCCGGAGACGAAGACATCATCGCCCCGGCAAAGAAGGGCCGACGGTGTAATAGGAAAAGCAAGGGCAAAACTGTGCTTGCCGTCGAGGAATCTAGCAACCTCGGCACCGCCAAGGAGGCCAAGGTTGATGACCCCGGCAAGGAGGTTGCCGGGTGCACCGCCTGCCAGGCCTTGGCGGCAGCCGACAAGCCAAAGGGCTCCGACAAGCAATATTGCATGATCCATCGCACCAAGGACCATGACCTCCAGAACTGCCGGCAAGTTGAGCAGCTTGTGGAAAGGCAGTATGAAAGGTGAGACAAGGAGAAGGGCTAGGATGGTGCTTAGGGGTCTAGCAAGAAGCATGGTGGCCGAGGAGGTCACCGCGGCAAGGAGAAGCAACAAGAAAGGCCTGCTCGAGGCCGTGATAAGAAAGAGGGAGATGATGATCATGAAGAGGACGACGGGTCCAGCGAGCATGAGTTTAAAAAAGCTACAGAGGCCATGTGCATTGATGGTGGCACCTGGTTACATTCTTTTCACCGCCAACTTAAACACTGGGAGCGCGAGATTAATGCGACAGAGCCGACCATTGATGCCCAGAAGCCGTTGAAATGGTCCAACATGCCTACCATTTTTACGCTCAGGATCACCCTAATCGCAAAACTGCGGTCGGATGTTTGCCATTGTTGGTTTCCCCAATGATTCGCAACCTCAAGGTGACAAAAATGTTATTTGATGGTGGGGCCGGTCTGAACTTGATCTCGCCCAAAGTGATCAAGAGGTTGCAGATTCTTGACAGAGATCTCGAGGAAATGAGCACGTTTCAAGGGATCAACCCAGTAAGAAGCCAGCCGAAGGGTAAGATCACACTGCCAGTTACATTTGGTGGTGAACTAAACTACATGACGGAGAAAACCGTTTTTATGTCGCCAAGATCCCGTTGCCGTATAACATGATCCTTGGCCGTCTAGCACTGGCTAAGTTTATGGCGGCGTTACTTTATGCCTACAACACATTGAAGATGCCCGACCTGATGGGCATCATCACTGTCAACTCCGACAAGAAAGATGCGCTTATCTGCGCCGACCAACTCTACCGGGAGGCAGTTGTAGCACCTGCCATCAAGGCACTTGCTCCTGCCATTGGAGCTCCCGAGGGGAAGAAGACCAGCAAGACCTCTTGCACCCACTCAAGCAAGCGCCTCCTCGGAGTGTTGCGCTCTCGTTGAGGATGTGCCAGAGAGCTCCACCGGCAAGAGCAAGAAATCCAAGGTAGACCCACCAGAAACCGAGAAGGTGCCCGTTCAAGAGGACAACACGGGCATAGCTTTCACTATAAGCTCCACCCTCGACAGCAAATACGAAAGCATTCTCATTGCCTTCCTACGGGCGAATGCCGATGTTTTTGCGTGGTAAGTATCTAACATCCCAGACATTCCCAGGGTGGTGGTTGAGCACCATCTAGCTGTCTGTTCTCATGCGCGGCCCATCAAGCAGAAGGTCAGGAAGCAAGCTTTGGAGTGGCAAGAGTTTATCACCGAAGATATTAGGAAGTTGGAAGTGGCAGGCTTGGTCAGAGGAGTGCTCCACCCAACATGGTTGGCCAATCCAGTCGTGGTGCGCAAAGCGAATGGGAAATGGAGGTTGTGCATTGATTATACAGATATCAATAAAGCATGTCCAAGGATCCTTTCCCTTTGCCGCGCATCGACCAGATCGTGGACTCCACTGCCGGGTGCGACTTGCTGTGCTTTCTTGATGCTTATTCAGGGTATCATCAAATCTTCATGATGAAGGAAGATGAAGAGAAGACCGCGTTTATCACCCCCATGTAGTACATGTTGTTTTATACGAGTGCCTTTTGGGTTGAAAAGCGCTGGTTCGACGCTTGCCAGAGCAGTCTAGATTGGTTTTGAGCCCCAACTACATAGAAATATGGAAGCTTATATGGATGACATAGTGGTCAAAACCAAGGACAAGGAAACACTTGTGCAAGATTTAGAAGAAAACATTTGCAAATTTGCGCAAGATCAATCTCAAGCTCAATCCTGAGAAGTGTGTATTTGGTGTCCCATTTGGCAAGCTTCTCGGATTCTTTGTGTCTCAGTGTGGGATCGAGGCGAACCCCAACAAGATCAAAGCAATTGAGCAGATTGAAGCGCCAAGACGGGTCAACAATGTGCGTCGGCTTGCTGGCTGTGTTGCTGCTTTAAGTAGGTTCATCTCCAAATCTACTGAGCATGCCATACCCTTTTTCAAGATCTTGAAAAAGGTAGGTCCAATGAAATGGACTCCAAAAGCGAAGGCAGCGCTGCAAGATTCGAAGAGGTACCTCTCCTCTACGCCAACACTAGTCGCTCCTAAACCGCAAGAGCCATTGCTGCTATATCTAGCGGCAACGAATCTAGTGGTCAGTGCTGCGCTCGTGGTGCAGAGAGATGTTGATGAAGAAGCAGCGACAGTGGCAAGACCGTTGGATAGCGAGCCGGAGCTCTCCCCGGCAGGGTCTGGCGCCGGCAAGGCAAGACCGCCGGCAGAGTCTGGCACCGACAGGGCAAGACCCCCGGCAGAATCTGGTGCGGACAAGGCGGAATCTCCGCAAGCAAATGAAGTGACACAGAAGAAGAAGATGGTGCAGCACCCAGTTTATTTTGTCAGCTCCCTCTTGCAGGGGGCTAGATCAAGATACTCTGGTGTCCAGAAGTTGCTTTTCAGCCTCCTTATGGCCTCGAGGAAGCTGCGCCACTATTTTCAGGCACATGAGATTAGCGTCATCACTCGCTTCATGTTGCAATGGATCTTGCACAACCCAGATGCAACTGGAAGGATTGTGGAGTGGGCATTGGAACTGTCAAGCTTTGGTCTCAGGTTTGAAAGCACTTCGACAATTCATAGCAGAGCCTTGTCGAGTTCATTGCAGAATGGACCTCAATGCCTGACAAAGAAATTCAAGAGACCACTCTCCCCGGCAAGGAAATGAGCCATAACTTGATTATGTACTTTGATGGCGCTTTCTCGCTGCAAGGTGCCAGTGCTGGTGTGCTCCTTGTCGCGCCCACCGGAGAGCACCTCAAGTACGTAGTCCAGATGCACTTTCCATGGGAGATATGAATGAACGACACTTCGGAGTACGAGGGACTGCTTGTAGGTCTCAGGATCGCGGCAGACCTTGGGATTAGGAAGCTCATTATCAGAGGTGATTCGCAGCTCGTCATCAAGCAAGTCAACAAAGATTATCAGAGCCGGTTGATGGAAGCTTACGTAGATGAAGTGAGGAAGTTGGAGGAGCGTTTTGACAGTCTACAAGCAGAGCATGTTCCTCGAGTAGAGAACAGCATTGCTGATGACCTGTCAAAACGTGATGCCCTCAAGTTACCTATGGAACCAGGGACTTTTGTGCTCCAACTAACTCAGCCATCCGTTGAACTGTCAGCAAGAGAGAACAAGTGAAGGAAGTTGAGCCCCAGCAAGTACTTTCCCGCTGAGCTCCCAGGAGCTGTCGGCAAGGAAGTTGCCGGGGAGGACGCCAAGCTTGCCGGGGAGCGACGGGCTCCGCAGGGCCCCAAGCCCTTGCCGTGGAGACAACTGCTCCCATGGAGGAAGACATGCCTTTGGTCCTTGCCGTCGAGCCTCAGGCTCCAGCATGGGAACAACACATCGTTCAGTTCCTCCAATCAAGGGAACTCCCCGAGGAACATGAAGAAGCGGAGAAAGTAGCCCGTCGGTCTAATATGTACCAGTTTGTGGATGATGTCCTATACAGAAAAAGATCGAACAATGTGAAATTGAAGTGCATTCCTCGGGAGGACGGACTAGAGCTATTGGCAAAGATAGATGGAGGCATATGTGGCTCCCACATAGGATCAAGGGCTCTTGTCCCACTGCGCTCCAGGATGCAACTGCACTAGTAACCAAGTGTGAAGCATGCTAGTTCCATTCAAAGAAACTCCATCAGCCAGCCCAAGCTCTTCAGACGATCCCTATTTCCTTGCCATTTTCGCTCTAGGGGCTCGACATATTGGGCCCCTTTCCCTGTGCTCTCGGGGGCTTTGAATACTTGTACGTCACGATCGACAAGTCCACGAAGTCGCCGGAAGTGGAAGCAGTGAGAAAGGTGACAACACAGTCAGCCGTCAAGTTCTTCAAAGGACTAGTTTGCCGTTTTGGTGTGCCAAACAGAGTCATCACCGACAACGACACGTAGTTCACAGGTCGCACCTTCATGCAGTATATCCACGACCTCAGCAGCAAAATCTGTTTTGCTTCTATTTCTCATTTGAGAAGCAACGGTCAGGCAGAAAGGGAAAATGCTGAAGTGTTGCGAGGCCTCAAAACAAGGACTTTTGACAGGCTGCACAAGTGTGGAAGACGCTGGGTTGATGAGTTGCCGACAGTTCTTCGGTCAATCAGAATGACACCAAATCACGCCACCGGCCAGACGCCCTTCTCCCTGGTGTACGGGACAGAAGCAGTTCTCCCCATGGAACTCATATACGGGTCACCCCGAGTGCTCGTTTATGACGAGCTTGAGCAGGAACAGTTGCACCAAGATGATGCTACGTTCCTTGAGGAAGATCGTCTTCATGCTGCTGTGCGAGCCACGCGCTACCAGCAAGCCTTGCGCCAGTACCACAGCCGCAAGGTTCACGCGTGAAGCCTTGAGGAAGGCGACCTTGTTCTTCGGTGCGTTCAGTCTGCCAAGAATTCCAACAAGTTGACGCCAAAGTGGGAAGGCCCTTACCGGGTAATACGAGTCACCAGGCCTGGTGCAGTCTGCCTGGAGACCAAAGATGGCATTCTAGTGAGCAACTCCTAGAATATCGAACATCTTCGCAAGTTTTACCCGTGAGGCGCGGTTGTTGGGTCCCTCGGCAACCCCCTTTTGTACCAGCCTTGCTGGCAAGGCATATAGCCCTATGTACAGTGCCAAGCGCAGACACTGTGCACAGTTGAATAAGTTTACGTATGTATAGTTCTTGTCGATTTCCATGTTTATTTATATACATGCCTGTCTAGGATATTGTACTACGTTCATTTCCAGAATGTACTCATGAACTGCCAAGGTTCCATGTTCCTATTTTCTCTTCTTTCTTCTTATCAAAGGACAGAAGGTTCCCTCGCATACAAGTTTGACGGGGGGGAAGGGAGTATGGACACCAACATGCGATGTTCGAAGTGGCATCTTGTGGGAAAGAATACAGCAACGAAAAGCTAAGTTGCTAAAACCTTGAGTGAATTTCTTTTAAATATGAGGCTGTTTTCCTTGAACGATTTTGGTTCTTGTATGGAAAACCTGCACGCGAAGGAACCTTATCATGATTGGTTGCACCCTTGCTCTGTTTCGAGTCCGCATAACAGTTCGAGGGGCAGCGCTAAGAATGACAAGGTATCTTGCCGGCAGTGACACCCCCAGCAGGCTGCTAAGGATCCATTCCCTAAACCGCTCGCGGCAAGGGTGCGCACACCGGCAAGTTTTCCTAATAAAGCGTAGGGTATATGCCATACAGAGAGAGATTGCACAAGAAAGATAGCATGCATTGAATCCAAAACACAGCAAGTTATATTACATCAATAGTTGCCGCAGTTCTAACTTAAGATGAATTGTCTTGGGCACGAGTTCGTAGCAGCAAGGAGAAGCGAAGCGGCTTGTCCTGGCGCTGGCCTTCCACCCTCTTGACTTGATCAACCAAGTCGGTGATGGGCACGACGAGATCTTCAACCGCCTTGTGATCTGCATCCTTCGGCAAGTTGTCAAGCACGTTGGTGAGGTTGAGTCCAGGGTTCATGTACGCCACTGATAACCCACAAGTATAGGGGATCGCAACAATTTTTGAGGGTAAAGTATTCAACCCAAATATATTGATTCGACACAAGGGGAGCCAAAGAATACTCTCAAGTATTAGCAGCTCAGTTGTCAATTCAACCACACCTGGAAACTTAATATCTGCAGCAAAGTATTTAGTAGCAAAGTAATATGATAGTAGTGATAACGGTAACAAAAGGTAACGGTAGTAAAAGCAATGTTTTTGGTATTTTGTAGTGATGATAGCAATAGAAACATGAAAGTAAATAAGCGAAACAATATGTGGAAAGCTCGTAGGCAATGGATCGGTGATGGAAAATTATGCCGAATGCGATTCATCATGTAACAGTCATAACCTAGGGTGACACAGAACTAGCTCCAGTTCGTCAATATAATGTAGGCATGTATTCCGAATATAGTCATACGTGCTTATGGAAAAGAACTTGCATGACATCTTTTGTCCTACCATCCCGTGGCAGCGGGGTCCTTACGGAAACTAAGGGATATTAAGGCCTCCTTTTAATAGAGAACCGAAACAAAGCATTAACACATAGTGAATACATGAACTCCTCAAACTACGGTCATCACCGGTAAGTATCCCGATTATTGTCACTTCGGGGTTAACAGATCATAGCACATAATAGGTGACTATAGACTTGCAAGATAGGATCAAGAACACTCATATATTGATGAAAACATAATAGGTTTAGATCCGAAATCATGGCACTCGGGCCCTAGTGACAAGCATTAAGCATAGCAAAGTCATAGCAACATCAATCTCAGAACATAGTGGACACTAGGGATCAAACCCTAACAAAACTAACTCGATTACATGATAGATCCCATCCAACCCATCACCGTCCAGCAAGCCTACGATGGAATTACTCACGCACGGCGGTGAGCATCATGAAATTGGTGATGGAGGATGGTTGATGATGACGATGGCGACGGATTCCCCTCTCCGGAGCCCCGAACGGACTCCAGATCAGCCATCCCGAGAGGTTTTAGGGCTTGGCGGCGGCTCCTTATTGTAAAACATGATGATTTCTTCTCTCTGGTTTTTTTCTCCCCGAAACACAATATATGGAGTTGGAGTTGGAGTTGGAGTCGGAGAGGCAACAGAGGGCCCATGAGGTAGGGGCGCGCCCCCCACCCTCGTGGGCAGGTGGTGGCCCCCTGGCCTTCATCTTTTGCAGGTATTTTTCATATTTTCTGAAAAGTTGTTCCATGAAGTTTCAGGTCATTCCGAGAATGTTTTCTCCTACACATAAATAAGACCATGGTAATTCTGCTGAAAACAGCGTCAGTTCGGGTTAGTTCCATTCAAATCATGCAAGTTAGAGTCCAAAACAAGGGCAAAAGTGTTTGGAAAAGTAGATACGTTGGAGACGTATCAACTCACCCAAGCTTAAACCTTTGCTTGTCCTCAAGCAATTCAGTTGACAAACTGAAAGTGATAAAGAAAAACTTTTACAAACTCTATTTGCTCTTGTTGTTGTAAATATGTAAAGCCAACATTCAAGTTTTCAACAAAGATTATAACTAACCACATTTGCAATAATGCATAGGTCTCAAGTTTACTCATATCAATAGCATAATCAACTAGCGAGCCATAATAATAAATCTCGGATGACAACACTTTCTCAAAACAATCATAATATGATATAACAAGATGGTATCTCGCTAGCCCTTTCTGAGACCGCAAAACATAAATGCAGAGCACCTTTAAAGACCAAGGACTGACTAGACATTGTAATTCATGGTAAAAGAGATCCAGTCAAGTCATACTCAATGTAAACTAACAGTAATGAATGCAAATGACAGCGGTGCTCTCCAACTGGTGCTTTTTAATAAGAGGATGATGACTCAGCATAAAAGTAAATAGATAGGCCCTTCGCAGAGGAAAGCAGGGATTTGTAGAGGTGCCAGAGCTCGGTTTTGAAACAGAGGTGAATAATATTTTGAGCGGTATACTTTCATTGTCAACATAACAACCAAGAGATGGCGATATCTTCCATGCTACACACATTATAGGCGGTTCCCAAACAGAATGTTAAAGTTTATACTCCCCCTTCCACCAACAAGCATCAATCCATGGCTTGCTCGAAACAATGAGTGCCTCCAACTAACGAGAGTCCCAAGGGGAGTTTTGTTTGCAATTATTTTGATTTAGTTTGCATAAAGCATGGGACTGGGCATCCCGGTGACTAGCCATTTATCTCGTGAGTGAGGAGCGGAGTCCACTCCTCTTGAGAATAACCCACCTAACATGGAAGATACGGACAGCCCTAGTTGATACATGAGCTATTCGAGCATACAAAACATGATATTTATTTGAAGGTTTAGAGTTTGGCACATACAAATTTACTTGGAATGGCAGGTAGATACCGTATATAGGTAGGTATAGTGGACTCATGTGGAATTACTTTGGGGTTTAACGGATTGGATGCACAAGCAGTATTCCCGCTTAGTACAGGTGAAGGCTAGCAAAAGACTGGGAAGCGACCAACTAGAGAGCGACAACAGTCATGAACATGCGTTAAAATTAATCAACACCGAATGCAAGCATGAGTAGGATATAAATCAACCATGAACATAAATATCGTGAAGGCCATGTTGATTTTGTTTCAACTACATGCGTGAACATGAGCCAAGTCAAGTCACTTAAGTCATTCAGAGGAGGATACCACCCTATCATACAACATCATAACCATTTTAATAGCATGTTGGCACGCAAGGTAAACCATTATAACTCATAGCTAATCAAGCATGGCACAAGAAACTATGATCTCTAATTGTCATTGCAAACATGTTTATTCATAATAGGTTGAATCAGGAACGATGAACTAATCATATTTACAAAAACAAAAGAGGTCGAGTTCATACCAGCTTTTCTCATCTCAGTCAGTCCATCATATATCATCATAATTGCCTTTCACTTGCACAACTGAACGATGTAAATAATGATAATAGTGCACGTGCATTGGACTAAGCTGGAATCTGCAAGCATTCAATAAATAGGAGAAGACAAGGCAACATGGGCTCTTTTGTCAGATAAAAAATAATGCATATAAGAGCCACTTCAACAATTTAATCATGGTCTTCTCCTATCGACCCCCAAAGAAAAGAAAAAGAAATAAAACTATTTACACGGGAAAGCTCCCAACAAGCAAAAGAAGAACAACAAATCTTTTTGGGTTTTCTTTTTAATTACTACTACAAGCATGGAAATTAAACTGATTAAAATCTACAACTATTTTTTTTGGTTTTTCTTCAGGTTTATTGAACACACGAGAAGAAAGCATAAAAAGGGAAATAAACTAGCATGGATGATACAATGAAAAAGTATGAGCACCGACATCTAGCAATGAGTGTGTGAACATAAATGTAATGTCGGTGGGAAATACGTACTCCCCCAAGCTTATGCTTTTGGCCTAATTTGGTCTATGGCCACGGCTGGCCTGGCGGATATCCATAATAATAGTTGGGGTCGTACTGCGATGCAGTGGCTATCGCCTGCTGAGCTATAGCGTGGTGATGAGCGGCCTCCTCTCTCCTCTCGTACTCATCTGCCTCCTCTCTGGTAATAGTATATCTTCCTCTTGCCTAATAATCAAAGAAGGCAGGAGCAGGAGAGTAATACAGACAGCACAACATCTGTCAAAGATTAGTCGATACTGGAGAGGTGATTCGTTCCTCTCGACAAACTGGTGGTGAACCATGGCATTAAAATCTAGATAAGCAGGAGGTAATTCAACATCATCTTCGCGTATGGCTACACCAAGAAAGTTAGCTATGCGGGTTGCATAAATTCTACCAAAGAAATCTCCATTAAATCTATTAAGATGCAACCTACGTGCAACAATGGCTCCCAAATTATAAGATTTGTCTCCTAACACAACACTCCTAAGAATAGTGAGGTCAGGGACACACATGTGACATGCTTCATCTTTACCATTTATGCATCTTCCTATGAAGAGAGCAAAATAATGTATAGCAGGAAGGTGAATGCTCCCTATGGTAGCCTGTGTAATATCTCTAGATTCTCCCATAGTTATGCTAGCAAGAAAATCTCTAAATTCAGATTTGCGAGGATCCCTTATACTACCCCACTGTGGAAGTTTGCAAGCAGTGGTAAAATCCTCTAAGTCCATAATGTAGGATTTATCATAAAGATCAAACAGGACAGTTGGAGAATTACGTGAAATTGAAAATTCAAACCTCCTCACAAAGGTACTGGTGAGGTTGTGATACTGACTGCACTTCTCTTCTTCGAAGCTCACAAGATCGGCATTACGCAAATATGCATTGAATTCCTCCTTAATTCCTGCTCGATCCATAAAATTCTCAG
This sequence comes from Triticum dicoccoides, assembly GCF_002162155.2. Lineage (NCBI taxonomy): Eukaryota > Viridiplantae > Streptophyta > Magnoliopsida > Poales > Poaceae > Triticum > Triticum dicoccoides. Next base: position 439,493,681 of record NC_041392.1, read on the forward strand.
AAGGCCATTCACAAGGACGCACTGGAGCGTCTCTTGGTGGCTCGTCATCAGCATCATGCATTGCAAGCCTGGGTCCTTGCTTCCTTGAAGAACCACCTTGGAACATTTTCCTAAGCATATTTCTTCCTCTGAAAAATTCTGAAATTTTTTAGTAACTTCAAAATAAAAGTAAATCAAACTCAATAATATTGATAGAAACTACTCCTACAAGTGCCTAGAGCCTATATCATGCATCAAAACTACTTTTGACCATATAAATTTGACATGCAAGCTCAAGAACAGGGTCACCTAAGCAGCAAAAATTTGCAATGAATAAAGCACTAGAACAAAAACTATTTGGACCAATGGAGGAGCCACATACCAAGGAACACTCTCCCCAAGCAGTTTTGTGAGAGGTGCTTTGAGCAAGGAGATCGAAAATGGCAGCAAAATGAGCTTGGACTCTGGTTTGAGCTGGTTATTCGTGTTTGGGGGAGTAAGAAGGAGTGTATGGATGAAAGGATAAGTGGAGGAGGGCCACCATGGGCCCACGAGGCAGGGGGGCGTGCCCTCCACCCTCGTGGGCAGGTGGTTGCCCCCCCTGTTGTGTTCTTTGTGCCAAATATTCTCCAATATTCTGGAAAAAAATCATATTTAAATTTCAGGGCATTTGGAGAACTTTTATTTTCGAGGTATTTTTATATTGCCCGGATAATCAGATAACAGACAGAAAAATATTTATTTTTATTTTATTTAATATAAATAACAGGAAGTAAAAGTGGGGTACAGAAGGTTGTGCCTTCTAGTTTCATCCATCTCATGATCATCAAAAGGAATCCACTAACAAGGTTGATCAAGTCTTGTTAACGAACTCATTCCGAATAACATGGAACCAGAGAAATTTCGAATAACACTATGTTACCTCAACGGGGATATGCACATCCCCAATAATAAGAATATCATATTTTTTCTTGACAGTTGGAAGAGGAAATTCAAAACCTCCAAATATAATCGATGGAAATTTTCCAATAGAATTGATACTGTGAACCTGAGGTTGTTTCCTCGGAAAGTGTACCATATGCTCATTACCATTAACATGAAAAGTGACATTGCCTTTAGTGCAATCAATAACAGCCCCTGCAGTATTCAAAAAGGGTCTTCCAAGAATAATAGACATACTATCGTCCTCGAGAATATGAAGAATAACCAAGTCCGTTAAAATAGTAACGTTTGCAACTACAATAGGCACATCCTCACAGATACCGACAGGTATAGCAGTTGATTTATCAGCCATTTGCAAAGATATTTCAGTAGGTGTCAACTTATTCAAATCAAGTCTACGATATAAAGAGAGAGGCATAACACTCACACCGGCTCCAAGATCACATAAAGCAGTTTTAACATAGTTTCTTTTAATAGAGCATGGTATAGTGGGTACACCGGGATCTCCAAGTTTATTTGGTATTCCACCCTTAAAAGTATAATTAGCAAGCATGGTGGAAATTTCAGCTTCTGGTATCTTTATTTTATTTGTAATTATATCTTTCATGTACTTAGCCTAAGGATTTGTTTTGAGCATATCAGTTAATCGCATAAGCAAAAACATAGGTCTAATCATTTCAGCAAAGCGGTCAAAATCCTCATCATCCTTTTTCTTGGATGGTTTGGGAGGAAAGGGCATGGGTTTCTGAACCCATGGTTCTCTTTCTTTACCATATTTCCTAGCAACAAAGTCTTTCTTATCATAACGTTGATTCTTTGATTGTGGGTTATCAAGATCAACAACAGGTTTAATTTCTATATCATTATCATTACTAGGTTGAGCATCATCATGAACATCATTATTAACATTACCACTAGTTTCAGGTTCATTACCAGATTGAGTTTCAGCATCAGAAATAGAAATATCATTTGGATTCTCAGGTGTTTCAGTAATAGGTTCACTAGAACCATGCAAAGTCCTATCATTTTTCTTTTTCTTATTTTTTAGAAGAACTAGGTACATCTATATTATTTCTCTGAGAATCTAGCTCAATTCTCTTAGGATGGCCATCAGGATACAAAGGTTCTTGAGTCATCTTACCACCTCTAGTCATAACTCTAACAGCATTATCATTATCTTTACTATTCAATTCATTGAGCAAATCATTTTGAGCTTTAAGTACTTGTTCTACTTGAGTGGTAACCATAGAAGCATGTTTACTAATAGGTTTAAGTTCACCTTTAACATTAGCCATATAATCACCCAAGTTTTCAAGCATATCTGAATTGTATTTCAATTGTTTACCAAAATAAGCATTAAAATCTTCTTGCTTAGCCATAAATCTATCAAACTCATCTAAGCATGGGCTAGCAAATTTAGTAAATGGGATTTCAGCTTTATCATATCTATAGAGAGAATTTACCTTTACTACCTGTGTCGGGTTATCAAGACCATGAGTTTCTTCAATAGGTAATGGATTAAGATTATATCTTTCTTCAACAGGCGGTAAATTAAGACCGTGTATTTCTTCAATAGGAGGTATATTCTTAACATCTTCAGCTTTAATGCCTTTTTCTTTGATATATTTCTTTGCCTCTTGCATATCTTCAGGACTGAGAAATAGAATACCCCTCTTCTTCGGAGTTGGTTTAGGAATAGGCTCAGGAATTGGCTCCAGAGGTGTCCAATTATTTTCATTTGTCAACATATTATTCAATAGAATTTCAGCTTCATCCGGTGTTCTTTCCCTGAAAACAGAACCAGCACAACTATCCAGGTAATCTCTGGAGGCATCGGTTAGTCCATTATAAAAGATATCAAGTATTTCATTTTTCTTAAGAGGATGATCAGACAAAGCATTAAGTAATTGGAGAAGCCTCCCCCAAGCTTGTGGGAGACTCTCTTCTTCAATTTGCACAAAATTATATATATCCCTTAAAGCAGCTTGTTTCTTATGAGCAGGGAAATATTTAGCAGAGAAGTAATAAATCATATCCTGGGGACTACGCACACAACCAGGATCAAGAGAATTAAACCATATCTTAGCATCACCCTTTAATGAGAACGGAAATATTTTAAGGATATAAAAGTAGCGAGTTCTCTCATCTTTAGTAAACAGGGTGGCTATATCATTCAATTTAGTAAGATGTGCCACAACAGTTTCAGATTCATAACCATGAAAAGGATCAGATTCAACCAAAGTAATTATATCAGGATCAACAGAGAATTCATAATCCTTATCAGTAACAAAGATAGGTGAAGTAGCAAAAGTAGGGTCAGGTTTCATTCTAGCATTTAGAGATTGCTTACTCCATTTAGCTAATAACCTTTTGAGTTCATTTCTATTTTTGCAAGCTAAAATGGCTAAAGAAGCTTCTTGATCAAAAACATAACCCTTAGGAATAACAAGTGATTCTTCATCATCACTTTCATCAGTATCATCAGATTCAGTATTTTCAATATCTCTAGCCCTAGCAAGTTGTTCATCAAGAAAATCACTATGTGGCATAGTAGTATCAGGCATAGAGGTAGTTTCATCGTAAGTATCATGCATAGCAGAAGTGGCATCATCAATAACATGCGACATATCAGAACGAATAGCAGAAGCAGGTGTAGGTGTCGCAAGCTTACTCAAAACAGAAGGTGAATCAAGTGCAGAGCTAGATGGCAGTTCCTTACCTCCCCTCGTAGTTGAGGGATAGATCTTGGTTTTTGGATCTCTCAAGTTCTTCATAATGATGAGTAGATATATATCCCAAGTGACTCAAAGAATAGAGCTATGCTCCCCGACAATGGCGCCAGAAAATAGTCTTGATAATCCACAAGTATAGGGGATCGCAACAGTTTTCGAGGGTAAAGTATTCAACCCAAATTTATTGATTCGACACAAGGGGAGCCAAAGAATACTCTCAAGTATTAGCAGCTCAGTTGTCAATTCAACCACACCTGGAAACTTAATATCTGCAGCAAAGTATTTAGTAGCAAAGTAATATGATAGTAGTGATAACGGTAACAAAAGGTAACGGTAGTAAAAGCAATGTTTTTGGTATTTTGTAGTGATGATAGCATTAGCAACGCGAAAGCAAATAAGCGAACAACAATATGTGGAAAGCTCGTAGGCAATGGATCGGTGATGGAAAATTATGCCGGATGCGGTTCATCATGTAACATTCATAACCTAGCGTGACACAGAACTAGCTCCAGTTCGTCAATATAATGTAGGCATGTATTCTGAATATAGTCATACGTGCTTATGGAAAAGAACTTGCATGACATCTTTTGTCCTACCCTCCCGTGGCAGTGGGGTCCTTACGGAAACTAAGGGATATTAAGGCCTCCTTTTAATAGAGAACCGGAACAAAGCATTAACACATTGTGAATACATGAACTCCTCAAACTACGGTCATCACCGGTAAGTATCCCGATTATTGTCACTTCGGGGTTAATGGATCATAACACATAATATGTGACTATAGACTTGCAAGATAGGATCAAGAACACTCATATATTGATGAAAACATAATAGCTTCAGATCTGAAATCATGGCACTCGGGCCCTAGTGACAAGTATTAAGCATAGCGAAGTCATAGCAACATCAATCTCAGAACATAGTGGACACTAGGGATCAAACCCTAACAAAACTAACTTGATTACATGATAGATCCCATCCAACCCATCACCGTCCAGCACGCCTATGATGGAATTACTCACGCACGGCAGTGAGCATCATGAAATTGGTGATGGAGGATGGTTGATGATGACGATGGCGACAGATTCCCCTCTCCGGAGCCCCGAACGGACTCCAGATCAGCCCTCCCTAGAGGTTTTAAGGCTTGGCGGCGGCTCCGTATCGTAAAACACGATGATTTCTTCTCTCTGATTTTTTTCTCCCCGAAACACAATATATGGAGTTGGAGTTGGAGTCGGAGAGGCAACAGGGGGCCCACGAGGTAGGGGGGCGCACCCTAAGGGGGCAGGCGCCCCCCCCCACCCTCGTGGGCAGGTGGTGAGCCCCCTGGCCTTCATATTTTGCAAGTGTTTTTCATATTTTCTGGGAAGTTGCTCCGTGAAGTTTCAGGTCATTCCGAGAACGTTTGCTCCTGCACATAAATTACACCATGGTAATTCTGCTGAAAACAGCGTTAGTCCGAGTTAGTTTCATTCAAATCATGCAAGTTAGAGTCCAAAACAAGGGCAAAAGTGTTTGGAAAAGTAGATACATTGGAGACGTATCAGCCACCTTGGTGAGTGAGGGAGTCCTGGATTAAGGGGTCCTCGGGCGTCCGGCCTGTGTGACATGGGCCGGACTATTGGGCCATGAAGATACAAGATAGAAGACTTCTTCTCGTGTTCGGATGGGACTCTCCTTTGCGTGGATGGCAAGCTTGGCATTCAGATATGTAGATTCCTTCCTTTGTAAACCGACTCTGTACAACCCTAGGGCCCTCCGATGTCTATATAAACCAGAGGGTTTAGTCCGTAGAGGCAATCATAATCATATAGGCTAGACTTCTAGGGTTTAGCTACAATGATCTCGTGGTAGATCAACTCTTGTAATCCTTATACTCATCAAGATCAATCAAGCAGGATGTAGGGTATTACCTCCATCAAGAGGGCCCGAACCTGGGTAAAGATCGTGTCCCCTGTCACGTGTTAACATCGACCTTAGACGCACAGTTCGGGACCCCCTACCCGAGATCCACTGGTTTTGACACTGACATTGGTGCTTTCATTGAGAGTTCTGCTGCATCGTCACCAGAAGGTTCGATGGATCCATCAATCATCTACGACAATGATACCCTAGGGGAGGTTTTCCTCCCCAGTCAGATCTTTGTGTTCGGCGATTTCGCACTGCGGGCCAACTCACTTGGCCATCTAGAGCAGATCGACAGCTAAACCCCAGGTCACCAGATTAGTTTTGGAAACTTGGATTATGTCGTTGACATCCGAGAAGACTTGATCTTCCAAGGATTCATGACCCCAACCCCCGCTCCGGCCTTAGAGCCACAGCACGTCGCCAGGTCAGAAGACGGGATTTCTAAACCCGCTGGACTATCTATGGCCACTAAGCCCAGTACGGGAGAGCCGGAGGAAGCAGTATCGCTGGCAACCATCAAAAAGCCGGACTCTTCCCCGGACACTGGCTCCGAACTCTCGGAGTCAGCATCATGTGAGCTTAGCCAAGGAATCCCCTTCCCGCTATACTCCACGGATTCTCTTCTCCCTGGCCAAACCTCGCTTTTAAGCGAGGCTTTGGACTTGATGCGATCCCTTGTCATTACGAAGGAATAACGTCCGAACTACGCCCAGCATGGACTAGGGGCTGAGAACGGGGAATTTTATGCCCCACCCACCACCCACTTCATCGCCACTGTCGAGGACTTAACTGACATGCTCGATTATGGCTCCGAAGACATCGACGGTATGGACGACGATTGTCGGTGTCAAAACCGGCGGATCTCGGGTAGGGGGTCCCGAACTGTGCGTCTAGGATCGATGGTAACAGGAGACAGGGGACACAATGTTTACCCAAGTTTGGGCCCTCTCTATGGAGGTAATACCCTACGTCATGCTTGATTGATCTTGATGAATATGAGTGTTACAAGAGTTGATCTACCACGAGATCGTAATGACTAAACCCTAAAAGTCTAGTCTGGATATGATTATCAGGATTTTGCCTATCTACAAACCTAGCCCTCCGGTTTATATAGACATGGAGGGCTCTAGGGTTACACAAGGTCGGTTACAAAGAAAGGAATCTTCATAGATGGTCGTCCAGCTTGCCTTCCACGCCAAGGAGAGTCCTATCCGGACACGGGTGCAATCTTCGGTCTTCGTGTTCTTCACAGCCCATCAATCAGGCCCATGGCTAACAGGCCAGACGCCCGAGGACCCCTTAGTCCAAGACTCCCTCAGCAGCCCCCGAACCTGGCTTCAATGACAAGGTATCCGGCACGTAGATCTATCTTCGGCATTGCAAGGCGGGTTCCTCCTTCCGAACTCCAAGATAGTCTTCGGATGTAATGATCGTGTCCGGACCTGTAACATAAGTACCACAGCCGTAGAGCATAGTATTTTACGAGTCCAATCTGCTAATAATTTTTATAACGTGACATCATGCTCGCCCGGTTATTTATTTCGAACCGTTTCATATCCCACCGTTCCACGTTTCGAGGCGTGGTTGTTATTGGCACGTCCCGTCGAAGCAGAGATCGTGTCCCCTTATTGCGGGATTCTCATGAATACGAGCGTGGGTAACCCAACCATTCTGTTGGAAAGATTCCTTAGGAATAGGCAAGTCTTCAGGCTCAGGAGGAGGTGTTCAATACCCGGTGCCTTTATAAAGGAACCAAGGGTCGTCTTTTTATGCTAAACCTCTCCTCAGCCTTTCCAACCTCAAGTTCTAGCACCCAAGGTTCGACTCCATCGCTCCAAGCTTCCCCATCATGTCTAGACCCAGCCTTCAAGGTCGATGGGTGGCCTCCTCCATTACAGAGGAGGATATTGCAAAGCTTCGGGCGACCAGATACCTGACCGCGGAGATCCCCCACAGGCTTCCTGCTCAAGGACAGGTTATTCCGACCCCTAGATCCGGCGAGCGGGTCGTATTCATCTCTCACTTCCTCCAAGGGCTAGGGTTTGCTCTCCACCCCTTTGTCCAGGGGCTAATGTTTTATTACGGACTATATTTTCATGATCTAGCTCCGGATTCTTTCCTCCATGTCTCGGCGTTTATCATCACATGCGAGGCCTTCCTCCGAATCCCCCCACACTTCGGCCTATGGCTCAAGACCTTTAGTGTGAAGCCGAAGGTAGTCGGCAGGGAACAGGCGGAGTGTGGCGGTGTTGTAGTAAGCAAGCTTACCAACACTCTCTGGCCAAAAGGCTCCTTCACAGAGACTTCCAACCAATGGTAGCGAGAGTGGTTTTACATCACGGAACCCCGTAGCACCAAGTGGGCAGCTATACCTGTGTTCCATTCTGGTCCTTCGTTACAGCTTGCATCATGGATCAATAATGGGCTAGACTAGGGATCAGTTGATGAAGTGCAGACTCTAAAGAGCCGCATCCGAACCCTCCTTGAGAAGGACATAGATCTTGTCGACATGATTCAAGTAATGCTAGTCCGCCAAGCTCTGCCATGCCAGCGTAGGCCTCTCCGCATGTGGGAGTTCAATCCGGAAGGACCACGAACCCTCCAACACTTCTTCGGCATTACACACAAAGGGATGTGGAAGTTGTTTTTCGGGAAACGAAAACATTGGACGGACACCACTGAGGACGCCGACCTCGACGGCAAATGTCCAGTACCCCGGTAAGCACTCGACTTCCGAACACTTTGTAGTTAAGTATGCCGTAATATGTTATTGAGCAAACTATCCTCTTTCAGGGATGGATAAAGAAAGCGGAATTAATTAGGTGTTCGGCCCCCCTTCCCGAAGGTTCAGCGGATCCTGTGTTAACATGGATGCTGGCCCTGACACTATACCAAATGCCTGTGAAGGAGAGCAAAGCAGAGAGTGGGAGGACCAAAGATGGCCTCCATTCCGAAGGTATATCAGACATTGTGTCCGAGGGAATCAAGATTCCATCATCCAAAGACAAAAATGAAGGGGAAGTCAACGTCTGTTCCCCCCATGGAAAGAAAAGGGCCGCCTCCGAAGATTGGGAGGAAAAGGCTCCCAAGCGAGGCAAGATGCCTCTGAGGGGTGGTCCGGGCTTAGAGGATGACGTTATCATGCAGTCCCATGATGAGGACAAGCCTCGGGCCAAATCGTAAGTGAACAAGGGTGTTTTAAATATGTCTCGTTCCTTTCTTGTAACGTCTAGAATACATTTTTTTTGCAGTTCGGCACGCAGCACTACAAAAAAATACACTTCCGTGATGATACGTGTTTGTCACAGTAGGTCGCGTTTTTTGTCATGCATGTACATCCATGACGATTTTATGACAGAATCAAGATAGTCATACCTGTGCTGTCGTAGAAGTGTTCCATGATATTACCAAAATTATCATCACGGAAGTGTCCACTTCCATGACGATAAATCGCGCATCACAGAAGTGCTTTCGTCAAGGGTGACTGACACGTGGCATCCACCGTAACGGAACGCCATTAAGCTATCGGGTCGGATTTTGGATCCGATAACCCGTTAACAACCCTGACCAATGGGAAATTTCCACGTGTAAAATTCTGATTGGCCGAAGGAAACACGCGTTGCCTCACCGTTGGGACAAATTTCATCCACTCATTGGACAAGAGGCGCCTATGATAGGTCGACACGTGGCACGGCCCAACAGTGGCCCATTCCGGTGAAAAAGGCCGGCCCAGTAAAAATTAGCAGGCCGGCCCATATAAGGCCTACTTGTGTCAGGTCCATTTAAGCCCATGGCCCATACGAGATGTGCCAATTCGGCCCGTCAACGGCCCGTTAAAGATTTGACACCATTGCAACCCATCGTCAGTTCGAGTCCGTTAACAGCCCGCTATATATTTGGGCTTAATATCGGCCAGATGAGATTTCGGCCTGTTAACGGCTCATTTAATGGATGGGCCAATTTTCAAGATGTACATCTTTCGGCCTTTTAGCGACCCATTTAAATGTTGGGCTAATTTCCAACCTAGTGTGTCTTTCAGCCTGTTGACGGCCCATAAATCTGATGGGCCATTTGTAGTCGGGATTGAGTTTCGGCCTTTTAGCGGCCCATTTTAGTGTTGGGCCAATTCTGGCCCGGTGTCACTTTCAGCCTGTTGGCGGCCCATAAATCAGTTGGGCCATTTGTAGTCGGACCTGAGTTTTGTCCTTTTAGCGACCCATTTAAGTGTTGGGCCAATTCCCGGCCCTGTGTGCCTTTCGGCCTGTTAACGGACCATAAATGAGTTGGGCCATTTGTAGTCGGACCTTAGTTTTGGCCTTTTAACGGCCCATGCCCTTCATGGTCCAATACCAGCCCAGTTTCTCTTTCGGTCTGCTAAAGGTCCACAACACAGTTGGGCCGTTTGCAATACGACCTGACTTTCGGCCTCTTAGCGGCCCATGCTCTTCATGGTCCAGTACAAGCCCGCTGTCTCTTTCGCCCTGCTAAAGGCCTACAGTATAGTTGGGCCATATGTAGCCCAAACTTAGTAACGGCCTGTTAATGACTCGGGAGGTAAGAGGGCCGAGCATTAACTTTCGGCCTAGTAACGGCCCATTAACTTAATGGGCCCACTAAAGTTCGTTCATGTCTTTAGGCCAAATTAGATAATTTGAGACCATTACGGCGAGTAATTATGCACAGGACCAAAACCGATCAAGCAAAGGTATGGCATACATGGAATAATGTTGCACATCCAGCATATATTACAGGAAATTACATCCACTGGGCATTCAAAGATTGATGCCAGTGCAAATAAATGAGCAGAACCTAACCATCTACAACATCACAATCTACAACCTCAGCACAGATGACGCCCATAAGCATGTGGGCAAGTTCTTGCTGCTTTGCTACACTGTCTCTGAAAACATTGATCAGTTTTTGTGTCGCACGACTCTGGACCTCTGATTCATCCATTATTTCCATCATTGCTTCAGCCATTAATTGGTTCACAAATATACATTTATTCCGTTGCATTCGAGACAGAGGATACTGAACAGATTCAGATGGCGATTTTGGCAGGCTTGTATTATTGATAGTGGAGAGTGTCTCGACCACTACATCATAACATAAATTAGGACGGGAACCAAACAGATTAATAATGAGTTATTGCCATATTACCTGGCCTAGATTTACTGGAAAGAAAACAATGGGGTTGCCTTGCTATTTTTAGAGTTTGTCTTCTTATCTTCAGCATCCTGCACAAAATTAACACACTAGCATTGCTATCATTGGCCAAGTCAGATAATAGGAAAGCAACATTGACACAATGAACGTTTGGGCAACTAGCCTACACCAAATTAACACAATATGGCACAGCTATCATCAGCCAGGTAAGGTAATACGAAAGCAACATTGACACAATGAATGAATGGGCAACCAGAGAAGCACTACAATTCAATAATGTGCGTGATATGAGATAGTACATTCATGCAACTCAGTATGCAAAACTACCAGGCAGTTTTCCTTACAAAAATCAACATTGGCGCCTTTAACATTTTGCTACAACTAATTTTAGATCAGATAAAGGTTAGATTCATGCCGATTAACAAAATACATGCTGATGTAAAAATATAGTGATATACAACAAGTACTTACATCAGCATTGGAGCACAGAGAATTCCCGCAAGATATTTTCCTCGAATATGATCCCAATGGAGGAAGTCTTGTATCATTTAACCTTATTTTCTAAAAGAGAGATGGGTAAGAAACATGTAGAAAATATGATCAGAATGCTATAAAATTTCATGATGCGAGGATACGCACACGCTTCTTAGAATGGAGTTGACCTTCTTTTGCTGGACTGGAGCGGACTAGTTCTTTGGCCACTGGAATCTGCTTATTATCAGTGGGAGTTGGGTTTCTCTGTGCTGGAGCAGTATCTATGAAAAATTGAGTTGGTTCATTATCTCCTGGCGTTTGGATCTTTTGCAAAGACCTGGTTTGTAACCCTTCAGATTCTAACATAGTTGTCTTCCCCTTGCATGCCTTATATAGAAGAATGGTGATTCAGTTATAAAACATGCTACAGCAGAGATGGAATAGGTACTGAAGAATAGAAAGGCATGACATATTGACATGTATTCCCTCCATCCGGAAATAAATGGATGGGTCTAGGCGTATTTCAGTTCTAGATACATCCAGTGTTATCCATTTCTGCGACATTTAATCCGGACGAAGGGAGTATGATGTAAGAGCTAGGGATACGACAGGACAACACAGTAAAAACACTGAAAAACCCACTGCAGAACCAAAGTATTCAAACCCACTGATATGAGATAGTACACTCATGCAGCTCAGGATGCAAAACTACCAGGCAGTTTTCCTTGCAAAAATCAACATTGTGGCCTTTAATCATACATTTTGCTACAACTAAATTTAGATCAGATAAAGGTTGGATTCACGCCGATTAAGAAAATACATGCTGATGTAAAAATATAGTGATATACAATAGGTACTTACATCTACATTGGAGCACAGAGAATTCCTGCAAGAATCTTTCCTCATAAACGATACCATTGCAGAAATTCTTCTATCTGTTAAGCTTATTTTCTAAAAGAGAGATGGGTAAGAAACATGTAGAAAATATGATCAGCATGCTATAAAATTTCATGATGCAAGGATACTGTCGGTGTCAAAACCGGCGGATCTCGGGTAGGGGGTCCTGAACTGTGCGTCTAAGGCGGATGGTAATAGGAGGCAGAGAACACAATGTTTTACCCAGGTTCGGCCCTTTTGATGGAGGTAAAACGCTATGTCCTGCTTGATTAATATTGATGATATGGGTAGTACAAGAGTAGATCTACCACGAGATCAGAGAGGCTAAACGCTAGAAGCTAGCCTATGGTATGATTATCTGTTGTCCTACAGACTAAAACCCTCCGATTTATATAGACACCGGAGGAGGCTAGGGTTACACAAGGTCGGTTACAAAGGAGGAGATATACATATCCCTATTGTCTAGCTTGCCTTCCATGCCAAGTAGAGTCCCATCCGGACACAAGACGAAGTCTTCAATCTTGTATCTTCATAGTCCAACGGTCCGGCCAAAGGATATAATTCGGCTGTCCGGAGACCCCCTAATCCAGGACTCCCTCAGTAGCCCCCGAACCAGGCTTCAATGACGATGAGTCTGGCGCGCAGTATTGTCTTCGACATTGCAAGGTGGGTTCTTCTCAAATTTCCAAGTGTTTGTAAGCAGTGTCCGGTCGCATAAATGTTCGGACCTCTTGGCTTTTGTGCCCAATAAGGGCTATCTCCCACGTGTCGAATGAATACGAGGCGCTAGGGCATTTTTACATTCGCCCCCCCTAGCCAGATAAATAAATTTTCTATTAAAGGGACGGGGATTCTTAGATCCGATCCATACCCTCCTCCCCCAACGAGAATCCACCAGAGCGCGTTTCAGAAAGATCCATTCCAGCATGGCTGACCTCCGCAGCTCCTCCTCCCGCCCCCGTAGCCCTAAGCCCGGTGATTGGGAGAGGTGTTCAGTCCCGCATAGTCGATTAGTCGAACTGCAGACTAAGGGATTTCTCCCTCCGGCGTATATGGTGCCCGTTCGAGCCGGGCTTGCCACCTACAATGGCGGGGAGCAAGCGGAGAGCCTGCCATGTCCCTCCATGGGGGAACAGGTTTGCTGTGTTCCTTATTTACTAAGGGGACTCGGATTTCCAATCCATCTGTTTCTCCGCGGGCTCCTGGAGTTCTACGGCCTCCAATTACACAATCTTACCCCTGCCTCCATTCTACACATCGCTGGCTATGTCGCTCTCTGCGAGTTGTTCCTGGGCTGCGAGGCTCACTTCGAGCTGTGGAAAAGGCTATTTTGCCTCGTCCCTCGCACACAGAGGGAATCACTTTATCAAGTGGGCGGAGCCGAAATATGGCGCATCACCGATATCGGATACCTGTCCGGTACCCCAAAGAAGCCGTCCGAAGACTGGCCTTTAGAATGGTTTTATATGGAGGACGTTCCCCTTCCAGACCCTGTCCGGCGGGGTCTTCCTGAGTTCAACAATGCTCCTCTTAAGAAGCACCGAAGTTTGCGCCCACGGAGCCCCCATGTGGAAGACAACAGGGAAGTCCTCTATCTGATGAACCAGATCAACACACTGGCTCAATCAGGATTGACAATAATCAAAGTTATGTCGATTTGCATAATGCGGGGAGTGCAGCCACTTCAATCTCGTGGGCACCCCTTGTGGTGTTATAACGGGGCGGATGACGCCACCCGCTGCGGGCGTAAGGGTCCGGATGCTGCCGCTCTAGCGAAAATTCTGTCTGAACTATTCAAGGATGAGGAAGAGGAGTTCACCCGCATCAAGCCACGGGATGGATTCTCCATGTACAATCCTCCAAACTGGGTAAGTTATATTTCCCTGCTCCCATTTTTCCTGCATTCTTTGTCATAAGTATTCACCTTGCCACTTTGCTGCAGGAACTGCGAAAATACATAAAGGAGGTCTGCAGCCCTTCTCCACAACCAGAGGACCCTGACCGGGCCCTCGACTCCGGACTTGAAGAAGATTCGGTTATCTCCGTGGAGCTGATAGACCGGCAGTTCTATCAGTTAAGCTGCGATGATGCCATGGTGGCTATTACGGCCGACTATCCCGGACTGCTCCCTGCATCACAAGTAAGAAAAACCAAAAAATCCTAACTCCAAAAACTAGGATCCCCTCTTAAACACTTCACCCACCATATACACATGGCATTTTTTGCAGGGAAGGCATTCGGGACGCCCTGCCGAACCCGCAGCAACTCACCAACCAGAGGCGCCGAGGCCAGGTAGGCCAAAAAGGAAGGCAGTCAGGACAGAGACGCCGGTGCAAAGGTATAAAAACCCCGCTCCTTGGTTGTCGTCTTTCTCAAAATGTAATGACACCCGTGTTTCTTTAATAGAAAAAACGCTCGCCAGAATATGTCCGATGATGCTGCCGATCACGGCTCCACCAGTCGGTCGCCAGGACCGGACATAGAGGCGGAAGCCGATATGGGGCAGGTACCGGATAATCCCCCTATAGAGGATGCAGATAGATTATCCGCTACTAACTCAGAAGTGGAAAGCGCCATGAATCATAGGCGCCGCCGGGCCGTACTCCGTGATGCTTGTTTCTCTCCAGAGGCATTTGATGCCTTCAATTCTGGAGAGGCGTACCTCTGTGCCGCTCAAGATGGTCTAGCGAGAGCCACGGATCAGTATGTAAAGTTTGTATGGGTGAATGAATCTGGTGATTTATGTGTATCAGTAGCCCCTGAGACTTGAAATAGTTAGTAGAACTAATTTAAGGATCATCTTTATTGTGCAGGTTCTGACAGAGAAGAATACTAAGCTGTCCCAGGAGCTGGAGGAATGCAAGACCCAACTGCGGGCCGTTGTTGCCGCATTGTAGGAACAGAAAAAGGCTCCCACTGGTAACATTTACTTTAAAGAATGATGGTTACCATATAGTGTGCGGCGTGGCTGCAGATCTAACACTAGATGTTGCAGATGAATCCGGAGAGATTCCAGAGGTCCAGCATGTTATGCGATAGCTAGAGGCTGGCAAACGCGTGCTGACTGAAGTTAGGCGGGAGAAAAACAATCTCCAAGATGCCAATATTAAGCTGAGCATGGAACTAAAAGACTTTCGTGGCCAGCTTGCAGACTCCGAGAAGGAGAATAGGCGGCTTCGGCGCGGCATTTTCAGTAAGTGCTTGAATGAATCCTTTTAAAGGAGTTCGGCGAAGAAGTCGACTAACAGCGTTATGTCTGTACGTATGCCGACGGGTCGTCCCGCAGAGGAAATGCCCGGGTCTGCGGGTGATCTTCTGTCCGAGCTGTCACATCTGCACGAACAAGTTCGGCAGGTGATGCAGGGTGTTGCCCAGGCCTTGTGGCCATCCGTCTCCCTGCCAGAGGGCATTGCCGAGCTTGCGGAGAAGCTCAAGGGAGCACGACGGCGCTTCCGATTATGGAAGATATCAGTCTGCTGACAGGGTGCCAGAGAAGCCTGGGCCATGGTGAAGACGCGGTATACCAAGGCAGACCCAAATCACATGGCCGAAGTCGGACCTGTGGGGCCCGACGGAAAAGAGATCCCCGTTAGCTTAGTTTATGGGCAACTAGAATTAGCCGCAAAGTATTCTCAACAGGATTGTAAGCTAGACCGCCTGTTGGATGGTATAGAAGAGGAATTTAGTCAGTCTTCATGACTATGTAATTAAAGTGACATGTATAATGCCTTCTAGCCGGATTGTAGATCATTTCTCGTTGCGGACCTTTTCGCTTCAACCTCCGGGCCCAATAGTCTGGAGTGTATCCGAATACCCGCTCAGTTATATAAGAACCGGGGTATGCGTGGAGACCAGGCGTAGGGGTCATTAGTGCTTTATCATACAAGTTCCCAACTAGTTATGTTATATTACATGGGTAGTAAGAAACATCTTCCAGGGAGAATAGTTCCGTTAAGGGTTCCTTTCCCTGGGTAAGCATGCCCTAAAGTGCATGTCCGGACTGCGATAGGAAACACAGGAAAAACATCTGGGGGTAGATATGGACAATAAATAAAAATCATCTTTTGTTCACCGACCGAATATTCCCTTAAGAACGCTACCTTTCGGCTTCACCCAGTCTGAGGTACACATCCGGCTGACCCGGCAGTAACAATCGCAGAGGTGCTCCCCTTATGCCCTAGCCGAATTAACAGGAACGTAGGGCATAAATACAAGAGCCAGGTAACCCAGCTTGGCCAAAACGTAAGTCATATCGATGCATATAATGGTGAAAAAAGGTACATGCGGAAGTTTAACACATGTGTGGGACATGAGGCCCAGATAAATAATTTAAGCTTCTGTGAGAGAAGCCCCTAGTTATGAAGAGTGCGGCTAGCGCATCTGTAATACGCAGGCGAGGCACAAGGTGACCCTTGAAGGCCTAGAGAAATAATAAAAGAAAGAAAGAAAAACAAGACAGATAATGCACATGCGAAAAATGGACAAAGGGAGGGGACTAACTTAGAGTTCAGTGCTAGGCGTAGAATCTTCGGAGCCTGGTCGCATTCCATGGGTTCGGCTCAAGTCGACTAGTCGACGCATCCCGCAGTCGGTACGCTCCACCAGTCAGAACTTGGTCAATAATGAAGGGACCTTCCCATTTGGGCTCGAGTTTGTTCTTTTTCTTATCTGGCAGGCGTAGAACTAGTTCACCAACGTTATAAGTTTTGGCCCGTACTTCTCTGCTTTGGTATCTGTGAGCCTGTTGCTAATAAAATGCGGAACGGGCTTTGGCTAAGTCGCGCTCCTCCTCCAAGGTGTCCAGACTGTCCTGCCGATCGAGCTCGGCTTCTCTTTCTTCGTACATGCTCACTCGAGGTGAGTTATGAATTATGTCACAGGGCAAGACTGCCTCTGCGCTGTACACCATAAAGAAGGGTGTATATCCGGTACTACGATTCGGCGTGGTCTGCAGCCCCCAGAGTACGGAGTCGAGCTCCTCTACCCAGTGCGTATTAGACTCCGTTAAGGAGCGCACTAATCTGGGTTTAATGCCGCTCATTATAAGACTGTTTGCTCGCTCGACTTGACCGTTGGTTTGTGGGTGATAGACTGAAGCATAATCGAGCTTGATGCCCATTTTGCTGCACCAGAGTTTTACCTTGTCGGCCGTGAAGTTCGTGCCATTATCAGCGATGATGCTGTGGGGGACACCATAACGGTGTACAACCCCGGATATGAAGTCTATCACCGGTCCGGATTCGGCTATTTTAACAGGTTGGGCCTCTATCCATTTGGTGAATTTATCCACCATGACCAATAAGTAATTTTTTCTTGTGGGTTCCCCCTTTAAGGGGTCCAACCATGTCAAGCCCCTAGACCGCAAAGGGCCATGTAATGGGGATTGTTTGGAGGGCGGTGGGTGGCATGTGGCTTTGATTTGCAAAGAGCTGGCAACCGGCACAGCGTTGGACCAAGTCCTGTGCATCTGCCCGGGCCGTTGGCTAATAGAATCCTGTACGGAAGGCCTTACTTACAAGAGCCCGAGCTGTGACATGATGACCGCCGAGTCCGGCGTGAATTTCTGCCAAAAGATTCCGCCCTTCCTCTTCGGAGATGCACCTTTGAAGGACTCCGGTAGTACTTTTTTTGTACAATTCTCCCTCATGGACCTTGTAGGCCTTGGATCGCCGCACTATGCAGCGTGCCTCATTTTGGTCCTCCGGAAGTTCCTATCTAGTTAGGTAGGCCAGGAATGGTTCTGTCCATGGGGCAACAATGGCCATTATTTCATGGGCTGAAGGTGTTATTTCGGTGGCGGAGCCTCCGATTGTGTCAGAGAGTTCGGTATCGGGTATTTTGGCCGGGTCCGGACTGTTCTTACCGGTGTCCCCTTCCCATACTACAGATGGCTTGAACAGCCTTTCCAAAAATATGTTGGGGGGACCGCATCACGTTTTGCGCCGATGCGGGCGAGGATATCTGCTGCCTGATTGTTTTCCCGAGCCACATGGTGAAATTCGAGCCCCTCGAACCGAGCTGACATTTTTAGGACGGCATTTCGATAGGCCGCCATTTCGGATCCTTGGCGTCAAAGTCTCCATTTATTTGGGATATTGCGAGGTTTGAATCCCCACGCACCTCCAGGCGTTGAATGCCCATGGAGACTGCCATCCGAAGACCATGCAACAGAGCTTCATTTCTGCATTGTTGGAGTCTGTATACAATATTTGCAATATGTACCAAACGGTATCTCCAGTTGGGGACATCAGGATGACGCCAGCCCCTAGACCAGCCAGCATTTTAGAATCGTCGAAGTGCATGATCCAATTGGAGTATGCGTCGTACTCTTTAGGGAGTTCGGCCTCCATCCATTCGGTGACGAAGTCGGCCAATACTTGCGACTTAATGGCTCGTCGAGGTTTGTATGTTATGTCAAACGGGAGGAGCTCAATGGCCCATTTGGCAATCCGGCCCGTAGCATCGCAGCTGTTTATAATATCATTAAGTGGCACTTCCGAGGCTACTGTAATCGAACACTCTTGAAAGTAGTGTCGCAGCTTCCGCGATGCCATGAATACCGCATATGCTCTCTTTTGGTAATGTGGGTATCGTGATTTGCATGGAGTGAGGACAGTGGATACAAAGTATACCGGCTTCTGCAGAGGGAATTAATGTCCATCCGCTTCCCGTTCGACAACGAGCACTGCGCTTACAACTTGATGAGTTGTCGCAATGTACAACAACATTGGTTCGCCGACGTTTGGCGCGGCCGGGATTGGGTTGGTTGCCCAGATGGCCTTTATTTCTTCTAATCCGGCTGTGGCCGCGTCCGTCCACTCGAAGTGTTCGGTGCGCCGAAGGAGGCGATAAATGGGTAAAGCCTTTTCTCCTAAGTGGGAGATAAAGCGGCTTAGAGCCGCCACACATCCAGTTAATTTCTGGATTTGTTTGAGGTCTGTTGGGGTAGCCAATTGTGAAAAAGCTCGGATTTTGGCCGGATTAGCTTCAATACCTCTACTGGAGACAATGAAACCCAGGAGCTTTCCGGCTGGTACGCTGAAAACACATTTTTCCAGATTGAGCTTGATGTCGTATGTTCGGAGGTTGTCGAATGTGAGCCTCAAGTCGTCTATCAAAGAGTCGACGTGTTTGGTTTTGACGACCACATCGTCTACGTATACCTCTACTGTTTTGCCGATTTGTTTCTCCAGACATGTCTGAATCATGCGCTGATATGTTGTGCCGGCGTTTTTGAGCCCAAAAGGCATTGTGTTAAAATAGAAGGGACCGTATGGTATGATGAATGTCGTTGCGGCTTGGTCGGACTCCGCCATCTTGATTTGGTGGTAACCAGAGTATGCGTCGAGGAAACACAATGACTCGTATACTGCGGTAACATCAATGATTTGATCGATGCGTGGGAGGGGGAAGGGATCCTTTGGGCAAGCTTTATTGAGGTCTTTGAAATCGACACAAAGGCTCCAGGATTTGTCCTTCTTTGGTACCATCACCAGGTTTGCTAGCCAGTCCGGGTGTTTTATTTGTCTGATGAATCCGGTCTCCAATAACTTGGCTAGTTCCTCTCCCATGGCCTGTCTCTTAGGTTCGGAGAAACGCCGAAGAGCTTGCTTGACCGGCTTGAATCCCTTTAGGATATTGAGGCTATGCTCGGCCAGCCTGCATGGGATTCCTGGCATGTCTGAGGGATGCCAGGCGAATATGTCCCAGTTCTCGCGCAGGAACTCTCGTAGTGCGGCGCCCACAACGGGGTTTAACTATGCCCCGAAGGAGGCTGTTTTTGTAGGGTCCGTTGGGTGGACTTGGAATTTGACTATTTCATCCGCTGGTTTAAAAGAGGTGGACTTGGATCTCTTGTCGAGTATCACGTCGTCCCTGTCCACTGTGGAGCATAGCGTGGTTAATTCCTCGGCCGAGAGGGCTTCGGATAATGCCTCGAGGGCCAGTGCGGTTGTTTTGTTTTTGGCGCGGAGTGCTATGTCCGGATCGCTGGTGAGAGTGATGATTCCGTTGGGCCCGGGCATTTTGAGCTTCATGTACCCGTAATGGGGTACGGCTTGGAACATTGTGAATGCCTCCCATCCTAAAAGAGCGTGATAACCACTGCTGAATGGGGCCACTTGGAATGTAATTTCTTCGGACCTGTAATTGTCTGGCGTGCCGAATACCACATCTAGTGTGATTTTCCCAGCACAGCGTGCTTCCCGACTGGGGATGATTCCTCTAAAGGTTGTGCTACTTTGCTCAATGCGGTTCTGGTCTATTTCCATCTTTTGAAGAGTTTCCTCATAGATGAGGTTTAATCCGCTACCGCCGTCCATGAGTACTTTGGTGAGTCGAAAGCCATCCACGATTGGACTAAGGACCAGTGCAGCTGGTGCTCGGGCTGTTCGGAATTTAGGTTCGTCACTGGCATTGAAGGTAATAGCCGTGTCACTCCATGGATTTATTGCTGCTATGTGGTAGATTTCGGCCATGCCGCGGAGTGTTCGCTTGCGGCTATTATTTGACGCGAAGGTCTCAAACACTGTTAACACCGTATTGTTATCCACAGGATGGTGCTCTGTGGTATCTGGGATAAGAAGATCCTCATCACTTTTGGCCACCTGCCGGAGTATCCAACATGCTCTAAGGCTGTGCGTTGGTATTATATCCGATGTACTATGAATTTTGCAGGGTCCGTTGTGCCATCCCTCCAGTACGGTTCCATGCCCTGTAGAGGGTTTTTGCTTTTTGGTAGTTGACCCGGGTGTATTGTGATAATGCACCCTTTTATTTCGGACTGGGTTTGTATTCGGGGCCGGATTATCCCAAAAGTTTGTTTCGGTTTTCCAGGCACTTACCATCGCACAGTACTTTCGTACTATGGATGCCAAGTCAGCGAAGCATGTTATCTCACGGCGATTTATAGCACTCTACTTGGCGTGGAAGGCAAGCTAGAAAATAAGGATATGTATATCTCCTCCTTTGTAACCGACCTTGTGTAACCCTAGTCCCCTCCGGTGTCTATATAAACCGGAGGGTTTTAGTCCGTAGGACAACAGATAATCATACCATAGGCTAGCTTCTAGGGTTTAGCCTCTCTGATCTCGTGGTAGATCTACTCTTGTACTACCCATATCATTAATATTAATCAAGCAAGACGTAGGGTTTTACCTCCATCAAGAGGGCCCAAACCTGGGTAAAACATCGTGTTCCCTGCCTCTTGTTACCATCCGCCTTAGACGCATAGTTCGAGACCCCCTACCCGAGATCCGCCGGTTTTGACACCGACATTGGTGCTTTCATTCAGAGTTCCTCTGTGCCGTCGCCAGAAGGAAGGATGTCTCATCTCGTCTTTAGAGACGGTACTACTGTTGGAGGAGCTTTGGCTGTCGGCCAAACTCTCCGGCTAGGCGGTTTCATTATGACCGTCTGTTTGGCCGCCGCGCCGACAATGACTTCTCGGGTCATCGAAAACAACCTCCACGTCAAATCGGCACTCGCCGAACAGATGGATCCAATGGAGCTCGCCTCCCTAAACGAGCTCTTGGATCGCATCGCCGCCTTGGGAGTCTCTACGGACTATGATCGGATTGGGCCTAAACCCGATCAAAGGGAGATTAACTCTCCACCGGTCACCCATCATATTGCAGTGGTGGAGGAACAATGCGGCGACCTTTCCTCTATCTTGAGGACCAACTATGTCCGGATTCCCGAGCTCTCCGAGCCGGACGCCCGTCCGCGGGAGGACAACATCTAATACCTGAACTTAGAGTTAGGCAGTGGGCCAGGATTATCGGGTAACATCCCGGAACCGAAACTTCCAAAATTGGAAACTCCTCGGCCCCTGGATCCCAGATTGGGTAAGGGTTCGGATTCAATTCCACCCACCCACCCAAACATAAGCGATCCTTCCCACATCAGGCAAGAGCCCCAGGAAACAGTACATCACTATTGGGCCAGATTCCTCCTTGCGATGAACAAGGTTAAGGACTGTCCATCACAGCGTTAAGGATTCCCTTGTCCATCACGACAGTCCTTAACCTTGTTCATCGGAAGGAGGAATCTGGCCCAATAGTGATGTACTATTTCCTGGGGCTCTTGCCTGATGTGGGAAAGATCGCTTATGTTTGGGTGGGTGGGTGGAATTGAATCCGAACCCTTACCCAATCTGGGATCCAGGGGCCGAGGAGTTTCCAATTTTGGAAGTTCCGGTTCTGGGATGTTACCCGATAATCCTGGCCCGCTGCCTGACTCTAAGTTCAGGTATTAGATGTTGTCCTCCCGCGGACGGGCGTCCGGCTCGGAGAGCTCGGGAATCCAAACATAGTTGGTCCTCAAGATAGAGGAAAGGTCGCTGCATTGTTCCTCCACCACTGCAATATGATGGGTGACCGGTGGAGAGTTAATCTCCCTTTGATCGGGTTTAAGCCCAATCCGATCATAGTCCGTAGCGACTCCCAAGGCGGCGATGCGATCCAAGAGCTCGTTTAGGGAGGCGAGCTCCATTGGATCCATCTGTTCGGCGAGTGCCGATTTGACATGGAGGTTGTTTTCGATGACCCGAGAATTCATCGTCGGCGCGGCGGCCGAACAGGCGGTCATAATGAAACCGCCTAGCCGGAGAGTTTGGCCGACATCCAAAGGTCCTCCAACAATAGTACCGTCTCTAAAGACGAGATGAGACATCCTTCCTTCTGGCGACGGCACAGAGGAACTCTGAATGAAAGCACCAATGTCGGTGTCAAAACCGGCGGATCTTGGGTAGGGGGTCTCGAACTATGCGTCTAAGGCGGATGGTAACAGGAGGCAGGGAACATGATGTTTTACCCAGGTTTGGGCCCTCTTAATGGAGGTAAAACCCTACGTCCTGCTTGATTAATATTAATGATATGGGCAGTACAAGAGTAGATCTACCACGAGATCAGAGAGGCTAAACCCTAGAAGCTAGCCTATGGTATGATTATCTGTTGTCCTACGGACTAAAACCCTCCGGTTTATATAGACACCGGAGGGGGCTAGGGTTACACAAGGTCGGTTACAAAGGAGGAGATATACATATCCTTATTTTCTAGCTTGCCTTCCACGCCAAGTAGAGTCCCATCCGTACACGAGACGAAGTCTTCAATCTTGTATCTTCATAGTCCAACAGTCCGGCCAAAGGATATAATCCGGCTGTCTGGAGACCCCCTAATCCAGGACTCCCTCAGATACGCACACGCTTCTTAGAATTGAGTTGACATATTTTTGCTGGACTAGAGCGGACTAGTTCTTTGGCCACTGGAATCTGCTTATTATTAGTAGGAGTTGGGTTTCTCTGTGCTGGAGCAGTATCTATAAAAACTGAAGTTGGTTTATTATCTCCTGGCGTTTGGATCTTTTGCAAAGGCCTTGTTTGTAACCCTTCAGAATCTAACATAGTCGTCTTCCCCTTGCATGCTTTGTATAGAAGAATGGTGCTTTAATTATAAAACATGCGACAGCAGAGACACGGAATAGGTACTGAAGAATAGAAAGGCATGACATATTGGCATGTATTCCCTCCATCAGGAAAAAAATGGATGGGTCTAGGCGTATTTCAGTTCTAGATACATCCTTTTTTATCCATTTCGGCAACATGTAATCCAGACGGAGGGAGTATGGTGTAAGAGCTAGGGATACGACAGGACAACACAGCAAAAAAAACACTAGTTGAATGTAAAACTATATGCTAGCGGAATACGTACAGAAATAACTAAGGCAACATACACGTGTATGATTGGGAAAATAAGATGGCATTGCAACAGAGCACTAGAACAGCACTTCAATGTAAAAAACATGGTATGGTAGACAGATGAAGTACATACTGATGAATAACAATGCATAAGATATTCAGAAGCATTATGTCCAAATTAAGCAGATGGCATTGCGATAGAGGAGAATGACAGTACTTGAATTTGAAAACATGTTATCATGAATGGAATAGGTACTGAAAAAACAGGAAGGCATGACATATTTACATGCATGATCAGCATGCTAAGCACATGGCATTGCAACAGAGTAGATACACTCCAGGACATTATATGCATGTTGTACCCATATCACAGGCCAAGTTAGAGCAAGGACCTTGTGGGGTGAAGAGGATTCATCATCTTTCTGCAAGTCTTCTGAAGAACTACCTTTACATGTTCCATCATATTGGGTATCATTGACGTCAAGTTTATTGGCCTTTACATTGCTCCGTGAGGTTCTTGTGGATATATCAGTGTGTGCAATTATATCTGACATGCATGGAAGACAACTAGTAGTTAGATTTATGTAATGAGTGCCTATAGGAGACGACATAAATATTAGGACTGGGGTTAACTAGCAGCAATAGGTCTCATAAACTAAAGGGAGAACACAGATGAAAGCTACAGAATATGTATCGTTTGTACTCAAGATTAACTAGATGGCACACAAAAGTATTAAAGAACAACTTAGGTAATACTAGAAGTGGTATAATACTATAATCACCAGCCTGTGGGATAGCATTGGCTGATGGATGATAACTATGGAACAACGTTACCTAAAGAACAAGTATCTTAGCTGAACTATGGAACAACTTAACTCCTGAACAAGACCCGTAAGAGATCAGCATGAATATACAGTGAAATTTGATGATCTATTTTCTATGCTTAGATGAATAACAAAACCATAAATGTTGCACACAAGTAAGATGAGGGTACAACCTATCTGGCTGCCATCCATAGGAGTGAGCATCATGTGCTAACTTGTCGATGGCCCTGTAGTTGTTGTGGCTGTCCATGTCGGGCATGCGCATTCGATGCAGGGAACTGTTGAGTGGGGACTATAGCTCCCTTCTGGTGTATGCTTCCCTTGTTGGAGCAGCTGCGGTGAGTCGGAAGATGGTGTGTCTGAAGATGCAGATAACGCATAATGTTAAGAACGACATATCTCTTTGATCTGAAGAAATACACTAAGAGATCAACAACAAGGTACGAGAGTGGTCACACGTCATTGAAGACTAAATTGGGGTCACACGATTTTATTTTATTTTGGTACTGTCCGATCTACACCGGATGGCTGGCCGTCTTGTGCCTCCCGGCTGACACTGTTCAAATCTTCCCCGAAGAGCTAGCGACCAACGGCAGAGCAGCCTGCCTCCGCCGTCTGTGGCCCCGGCTAAAACCCCGCTCCCCGCCCCACCGCACTGTCGTGGTTGCGCCGCCCCCGGGCCAATCCACAGAGACTCCCCATCATCCAGATCCGGCGGCGGTAGTACCTTCAACCCACGCAACTCTAAAAGATACCCATCTAAGCGCTGCTTCCGCGGCGAACTTGCAGCCCCGAACCCTTACGTTAGACACCAGCCAACCGGCATCCTAGGAGCTCCGCCGCCTCGGCGACAGGGAAAGAGCGATGTCGCGACGGTCGACGGCTACGCTAAGCAGCGCCAGGACTCTGGACGGATCTGAAGTTGGAGCCGCTCCGGCGCCATGAACAATGGCGGGAGTGAATCGGCTCCGATACGGTTCATGCGGCCGTCGTCGAGGCAGCACCAACAACACGGAGTAAGAGGCACATGGCCCAGTGCACGACAGTAAATGGACAGCGTCTCCGGCATTAGGGAGGAGGGCGGCTGTGAAATTGGTGCAGTGGGGGCACCATGGAGGTGGGGCTGAGGTTTCGTGGCTCGGGACAAGGGAGCTTCCCGGGGAGAAGGTGATTTGGCACCCACGAGGTATGAATGGGGGGCGGGGGGAATTGGGAGGGGAGTGGAACCATGTCTTACGGACGCATTTGTTTGAAATGTGAGGGGGAGTTACAGTTCTACCCTTGCCTATAGGCTTCTCGGCTTGGGTCTGTGTACTGAGGGTCGTGGATAGTAGAGTAACTTTGCTTCTCCCCAAATAGTGGGTGGGAGCGATTTCGGGCGAGGAGGGCGTGTTTTGAACTATAGTGGGCGCGAGCGATTTCGGGCGAGGAGAGCATGTTTTGAAATAGTGGGCGCGAGCTATTTCGGGCGAGGAGAGCGTGTTTTGCCGACCATGGTTTATGAATTATTTGACACATGTCATTTCGGCCGAGGAGAAGGCATGCTTGGATGAAGTTACGAACCTACCCTCGATGTACAACGGGCCAATTGATGCGTGTCCCACATAGGATGGTAATTTCGCGTCTCCCATTTATTTGCTCGGGCGAATTCCACCGAGCAGAGAGGATGTTTAACAGTTCGTTCAAATTTTGGGAGAATGAGCATCCACGTCTACCTTACCAAGTCGATTCAGATCAAATTTTGAAATATTAGCTTGCCACTTCTCTTTTAGAAGGAGAGTTGATGCTCGGGAGTAATGTGTTTTTACATGCTCGTTGCTAGCGATTTACTATATGACAAATAGTTGACCCACTCAAAAACGCGAATCAAACCCAAAATGAAATATCTCGATTCAATGAAATAGCTCGTTCAGTAGGTCAAAATAGTGAACTAAATCCAAAATTGAACACCTCAATCGAGTAGCATGTTGTACAGTATTATAGTACTCCATGAACATGTTGAAAGTCAAATTAATGAACTTGTTTGATATACGCATATATCCGTTCATGTGTGGATTGCAGACAACATGTTCTCCAATTTAAATATTTGAATGCAAGTTTATATCGAAACATGGTTTATATCAGTCTTTGATGCATAAAACGCGACCTCCCCCTCTCCCGGACTCCTGTTCTCTGTCTCTCTCCCTCTCACCGACAATCTTCAATTCTGTCGCACGCATTCGACACAAAAACCTTGTTGGTCCCTCTCCCTTTCTCTCCATCTCTCTCTCTCTCTCTCTTTGTGTGTGTGTGTGTGTGGGGGGGAGGTCTTTCTAGTTCGCATGCATATATACACCATCTACAGGTCTCTCTCGCACACTATGTATGATACTCCAGCTAGTCCAAGCTAGATATCTTGTGTGCACTCATCGTACGCACACAAATTCCTTGGTTCTTTGCCCGTAACTCTCTCACGCACCACTATGTCGTCTCGGAGCTCTTCCCCCCCTCTCTCAAACTCTCCATCCACCTGGGTCACACATACACATGCATATCTCACTCGCACTCGATAGGCCCATCTAAAACTCTATCTCTCCCCCTCGTTCTCTCTCCATCTCACACGCGGACACACACAATCTCATGCCCAACTAGCCAAGTATGATGGTCTCTCACTCAATTGTAGGCACACGCAGTCCCCCCTATATGTATATGACTAGCTAATCTTAGTCCCCATCACAAACATGTGCATGGTCTATCTCGATTTCTCTTGGGGCATCTTTCTATCGCGCACACACTCCCTCGATCTCACACCCATATAGTCCCCTCACGATCTCGACGGGATCTCTCTATCACAAACACACCCTCTCTCCCTCCCCATGCGTCCATGCCATCCATGTGTCCCTCTCGACCTTTGTTCCTTGTTGGCCAGACCTCTATTGGACATGTGCTACAGGGGCGTCTCTCTCCGTTGCAAACAATCACACACTAGCTATCTTCGTGTATCTCCTCACCTCGCTTTTCCATCTCGAAGATGCATGCGTGATATGTTCGCATAAGAAACGAAAAAACACACTCTCTCTAATTTATCGTTCGTTGTCACTTTCTCTTTCACACACATACTCTTTTTGCACACTTACTCATTCTCCTTCACACGCACTTGATCTGTCTCAACTGAGGCACTCTCCTCGGTCCATAGCATATAGATTTATTGAAAAGTCAAACATCACAAAGTTTGACCATGTACGTGGAGAAAAATAATTACATCTAGTACGGCAAACATATGCCATTAGATTCACCATGAGATGTAGTTTTGTATGATGTATCTTTGGTATTGTAGATATAAATAACATTTGCGTAAACCTGATCAAAGTTTCCAAAGTTTGAATTCTAAAAAATTTACATGCACTGCATGATCGAGCGGATGGAATATCTCTTTCCCCCTCTCAGCTATCTGACGCACCACTCAGCCTTATCGGGGCTCCTCAATCTCTCTCAAACTTTATTGGTCAGTTTGGTTCATGACCTGACCCTCATGCCTTGATTGCCAGTACTGCCTGGTGTGGACGTGAGATGTAAAATATTTCTGCCTGGCCAGGCTTGTGTGGTGCTGAAGCATTTGGTTCATGCCTGGGCCAGGCAAAGCATCAACGTCCCATCAATCAATCCATGCATCAATTATTTAATGCTAATATCCATCCATGTTGCTGTTAGCCTCGTGGCCACACGACCAGGCACGGCCAGGCGTTCGAAATCGCTCGCCTGGACCAAGCTACTTGCAGTGTCTGGAGTTCAGCCAGGCTAATTAAAGTGCAAGGGAACCCAGGCCAGGCTTGCTTTCTTTTTCACAGGGTAGCAACCAAACAAGCGTGCATGAAATCCAGCCACAGCCCCAGGCCAGGCAAAAGATGCTTAGGACGCAAGCCAAACTGGCCTTATATCTCCCTGGTTCACACATACACATGTCTCGCTCGCGCTATACATATAGACCCATCCAACACTCTCCGCCCTTGTTCTCTCTCCATGTGACACGCACCCCCCTAAGTACCATAATCCCACACTCCATCATAGGCGCAAGCACTCCCCCCTCCTAAGTATGATTATCTCTTACTAGCCATCAGGAACACACGTATTGTCTCCTTCCATCCATACGTCTATCTCGATATCTCTCGGGGCATCTTCTATCGCGCACACACCTTGTCACTCGATCTCCCACCCATGTAGTCCCATCACGATCTCCAGGGGATCTCTCTATGACAAACATGCACTCTCTCCTCCCCATGTCTGCATTTTCTCCATACGTCTCTCTCGACCTCTCTCCCTTGTTTGTCAGACCCCTCTTGGCCACGTGCTAGGGGTCTTGCTCTCTCGATTCCAAACAACCACACACTATCTCCTCACCTTGCCTCCGTTGTCGAAGATGCATGTGTGATATGTTTGCATAGGACACGCATGCTTTTTCTCTACTTTTATCATGTGTTGTCCATGTCTCTTTCACACACGCGCACACACTTTTTTCACTCACTCTCTCTCTCTCTCTAGTTAGGGACTCTGTCACGTCCATAAGCATATGGATGTTTTGGAAAGTCAAACCTTAGAAAAGTTTGACCAGGTATATATGGAGAAAAACATTTACATCTGGAACGATCATTAGATTCATCACAACATGTACTTACTTCATACTATCATTTATCTATGGTATTGTAGATATAAGTAATTTCTTTATAAACTTGGTCGAAGTTTCAAAAGTTTGACTTAAAAATATTGGAACTACATTATCGGACGGAGGGAGTAGCTCTTTCTCTCTCTCTGCTATCTCTCGCGGGCCTCCCCTCTCACTCGAACTCTCTATACCGACGGATTATATGCTCACTGTGTCAGCGTATAGCTCCGTATATTGTTTATTTGACCGGTCAACCAATCCACATGTTGCCTTGTCAGCTCATGTTCTGTATCTTCGTGTGCTGGACCATGTGGCAGTGGGTGAAAATAAGTAAACTAGAGGCCCATCTGACACGCGATGAAGTAAACAAAGTTGAAACCACTCGGGGTAGCACCCCGCATGCTAGTAAATTGAGGGCGCATTGAGGACAAACTTCTTGCGCACGAAGGATGCACTCGCGCACAATTCACCACTGTGTGGCGGCATGCACAAAAGGACGCACTCGCGCACACCCAGCACACAACACACACCAGCACACGTGTACACCGGCGTTGCCGCCGGTTGAGATGGACGGCGAGGCAGCCAACAAGCGGAGGCGGCTCGAGCCAAACCGCATCCGGCGAGCCTGGACTTCATCAGCAGCCTCCCCGACGACATGCTGCTCGTCATCATCGGCCTCCTCCCCACAAAATCTGCCGTGCGGACCGCCCTGCTCTCCTGGCGGTGGTGCCCCCTCTGGTGTTGCGTCCCCCTCAACCTCACCGTCGACAGTTGCCTCTACGATGGGGATTGCAAACGCATGGCCACAGTCTCCAAGATCCTTTCATCGCACCCTGGGCCAGCCTGATGCCTTGACATCCGCATGTTCAGTACCAACTGCAAGGTCCAACCCAAGTTCGACGAGTGGTTCTTATCCCCCGCCCTAGATCAGCTCGAGGAGCTCAGCTTTGAAGCTGGACGATGTCGCTCTCTGCCGCTGTCCATGCTCCGCCTCACGCCAACGTTGTGGCGCAGCAGCTTCAGCTCCTGCTATCTTCCCCAGATTAATGCCGCGCCTGCCCTTCTTCTCCCTCAACTCAAGCAGCTCGACCTCTTCAAGGTTGTCATCTCGAAGAAGGCTATGGAGCACCTGCTCCGCAGCTGTACTGCGCTCGAGTACCTTCGTCTTGAGCAGATCCACGGGTTCATTAGCCTCCACATCGCCTCGACCAATCTCCGATGGATTTATGTTTCTTACTGGCCTCGCAACAAGACATCAATTGGGAAGAGATCACTCCATCTATTCCACATTATGGTCATTGAGAATGCGCCTTTCCTTGAGAGATTGCTTGTATCGGATCTAGAAGGTCCAACAAAAATCAGGGTCATTGACGCGCCGAAATTGACAGCGTTGGTGTACTCGTCTGCCAAATTCTCTGAACTCTTTATTGGATCCGTAATCATTCAGGTACAACACTCATCTTCTTCTCCGTCTTCTTGAAATTCACATTTTTTCTTCTTGATGTATTTACGACCGTCTTCCAGAAAATGATTCCCACAAGCTTGACCCAGTCCATGCGCACAGTGAAGATCTTAGCACTAAAATCTATCGGCCCCAATCTGGATCAAGTTGTTGGATTCCTTACATGCTTTCCATGCACGGAGAAGCTACTCATTGAGGTGAAACTTCTTTCCTATAAGTAAACGGTAATCACAACGTAGCTCAATTTTTTCGTAATTTTCCCAAATTACGATGACAGGTGTAGTGTTCAAAACTGCATCTACACACTGCACTGAAAGAAATGTTTTTAGTAGTTTTTTCTCACGTGATCACCTGCATCGTTTTTATGCTGTACTACTATAGTAGCCTAGGCTAGTCATAGTGGAATGTAACTTAGACTACTCTAGTAACTCTATGGTTACCCTAAGAGCAAGTACTACCTCCATCCTGGTTTACTCTTCCAATTTTATAGTATCAAAATTTGACCATAGATTTAACTGACAAAATGTTAATGCATGTCATTAAGAACTATATCGTTGGATTCGTATTTGAACATAAATTCAAATGGTGTAATTTTTAGTGACATGCATTGGCATTTTCTTAGGTAAATCTATGGTCAAAATTTTATACTAAATACGAGGTAGTATTCCCTCCGTCCCAAAATTCTTGTCTTACATTTGTTTAGATACAGATGGATCTAACACTAAAATGTAACTAGATACATCTGTATTTAGACAAATTTAAGACAAGTATTTTGGGACGGAGGGAGTACAAAAGTGGGCTATGTAGGCCAAAACATGTGCCAAATTCACTTGTGATGCATTTGGCATCGATGCCCCTCCATTGCTCACCTGGTGCCCAATCTAGATCACCTACTTTGCTCCGGTGCCAAATTAACTCACGCAATGAAAAAACACTACGTGGGAGAGAGAGGACGGAGGCAATAAAAAAACACTTGTTTGGGAGAGTGAGAGGCTGGTGTAGTTGGTTTGATTGATTTGTTTATACATGTGGGTCTGTGTGCACAGCGGTGCCAACTCTCTCACATCGCGAGAGCGGTGCCAAAATCTTTTGATTTGACATCGATGCGTATTATGTGGCATACTTCTGTGAAATATGGCATCAGCCACATAGTGGAAGGCAACAAATGCCCAAGCTCTTCACATGCTCCTAGTTAAATGAGAGGAAACAGAAAGAGAGAGAGAGAGAGAGAGAGAGAGAGAGAGAGAAAATCACTAGCCAACCAACCCTATCGTATGGGTGAATGATATTGGTACCTCTTGATTACACGGCAATCCTATGCAGCTAGCTGCTCTAATATGTTCTCTTCTTTTGCAAATAGAAAAATACCCGAAAGTGAAAAATGTGCTGCACTATAACAATCTCATCGAATGCCTTGATCTCCATCTTACAGAAATTGATTTGATCGACTACCGAGGCAACACATCTGAGATTAAATTGGCCAGGTTCTTTGTTCTGGAGGCAAGTGTGCTCAAGGTAATGAGGTTTGGCATTCTCTGGCGCAACAATGAATGGCGTGCTGATCATCGCAAGCGTCTAAGCCTAAATGACAAAGTCTCCACAGAAGCTGAATTTGTTTTTGAAACATCAAGCGGCCAACGACTCAAAAACTTATTTGCCCATTAGTGACTTGTCAGGGCAGTGGATTTTAGTTTGTACGATAATGCTGCATCCACCTAAAGTAGCGAAAGTTCTTACGTAAACTTCCTAGTAATTCCCTTTTCGTAGGTGCAGCGTTACTCCTAACATTTGTAATATCAGTCAGAAACTTGTAATATTGTCGTGTCCTATTCCTGCGTTTTCAAAATCCTGCGAATCAAACAGGTCCTGAGTTGGTGATGATGTTGTGCCTCCCATGTTTCACCAATAGCCATCGGATCTAGATCTGACGCATACAAACCAAGCTTCTCCATTTTTGCAAAAAGATGCCCGCACTTGTTCCCTATTTACCAACAACTCCTTGTCTCTCACAATCAGCCTTATCTCCTCCCCACCACATCTAGAAGGCCGTGGAAAAATCTGGCGTGATGGATGCTGCCGGAGCCGTCCACCCCCAATCTTGGTGTTCCGTGCAATGCACGGGCATCTACGCATGGGAAATTATGTCGAACAGGGCTAGTTGTAAGCAGGCTAGCTCTACAGCCATGATGATAGTGACTGCAGACGGTGAGGCTGACTATGGTATGTCGAACATGGCGCCTATACTCAGGT
Source organism: Triticum dicoccoides (assembly GCF_002162155.2). Lineage (NCBI taxonomy): Eukaryota > Viridiplantae > Streptophyta > Magnoliopsida > Poales > Poaceae > Triticum > Triticum dicoccoides. The sequence goes on from NC_041392.1 coordinate 439,526,646, forward strand.
GTCATCTCCAGCGCAGGGTCTTGTCACTTCACTATGAGGAGCAGCACATAATAATTTGACCAACGGGTAGTACAGTGCTAGTACTCCTACTACTACATTGGTAGTACTACTACTAGTACTAGTAGCACCACCGTCTGGATTTAGGAGTACTACCACGTCCATCTGGATTTTAGTATTTGACTAGCAATATCTAGTAATGCATGTCACAAAAAATGTACTACTCCCTCTGTAAATAAATACATGGTGTTTTATTCCTATCGGCGAGAGAACTTAATTTTTTTGCTAACTAGAGTACTAATAGGATTACATGCAATGAACTAAACACTGCATGTCATGTTTGGTAGTCTCAAGTCATTGAAAGCATGCACGGCCCACATCTCTCATTTGTTGATATGTCACAAAATAAGAAACAAGGAGGGAGTTAATGCACCGTGCCTAAGTATTTTGGAATTATTTGGTTTTCGTAAGGTGACTCACCCAACATTTTTTTTACATGCATTAACATTTTATTAGTTAAATCAAAGGTCAAAACTTGGCGCAAAATGCAAAGGGGACCAATAAACCAGTAAACATCAAACTTCTCTCGTTTGGCCCCAACTAGAGGTCCGGTGAGATGACTATACTGCACCGACACGGAGGGGAACACAGCTTCATTGACTTATGGCAACTGCCTTTGGGTGAATGACACGTGGGCCCAGGGGGTGGCTGTCCCACCTATCATACAGCAAAAGGTAGGTGCAGTAGAGGACCAAGGAGCAGTACGAAATCCTACGCACCTACGCATGCTAACCAAGGGAAAGAGTGATCACTCGAATCGCAAGATCAGTTGACTAGAAGCTAAGCTAGACCCATGGAGGCGATGAGCGCGAGCATCAGCCGGCTGTGCCAGATGGTCCACGACACCGGCCTGCGGCCCGGCACCGAGGAACGTCTCCAGGTAGTATTGCTTGAGGCCGCCAGGGCGAGGGGCCGCTTGGACGACAGCTTTGCCTCCTTGTTCGACGAGGTCCTCGTCGGTTTCCTCGACAAGTTCACCGTTGTCAAGAAGCTTGCGGACGACTTTGACGTAAGCCTCCAGCCGACGCGCCCAGGCTCTGCGATGCCCGCCACCCTCAATAGCCACTATGGTGACAACCTCTTCGACGCACTGGTGGCCCTGCAACTGCCCGCCGTCGCGCTGGAGAATCTCCACCTTGAGGTCGCGCTCGCCGCACAGCGCCTGGCACAGCAAGACACCATCGACATAATCACCCACGTCTACACGCAAATCGTCCAAAGGACTACTACATGCAAGAGGAGGACGATAGGACGCTGGCCTTCTTAGACCGCAGGGCAACCTTGGACGGCACTGTTCAGAAGCACGTTGAGCTCGCCGCCAACGCCGCTGCTCCTCACACGTCGGTTGGTGACCCGGCGCACTAGGGCGTGAGGATGTCGTTGATGGATCTGTATGAATTTTTATCTTTCCGTCAAATCCATGTAGTAGTATATGATACTACAGTAATTATCTTACCTTTCGCATCAACTTCATAATTTTCATATGTACTCCATGCATGAACGGCGCCAGAACCAAACTACTCATTACTCTAGGCAAAATTGTTATTTTCTATCTATCGGCCGCGCCATGGAGCAAAACCAAATTTTACAAGTTAGGAGTTCAAAAGGAAAAGCCTGTCGTGTTCGTGTCGCACCCCCACATGGTTGGTCCGGCACGCCGCTCAAGCAGGAATGCATGCGGTGTTGCATTTTCACTTACAAGTGGGACCGCAGTTGAGCAAACCGACTATCGGCAAACCCCCACCCCGCCCACCGCGTGATGGCTGAGAAAACAGGAGGGAGAAGAGATGGCTGTAGCATGGACTCCAAGAAAATTGGTGTCGGATGGGACTCATGTGGGTGGCGTGTGTTGTACTGCTAGACGTGAATGCTAGTTATGGCCCATGCCACCCCACTATATCGAGCCTATATCGAGGTACGTAGAACAAATTTCCTGCAGTCCGTTCTCAGCCCTCCTCTATCTCTCTTCTCAGCCAGCCAGCGGACACGCGGAGCCCATCGTCTGTTTGCTCACATGCGGCCCCACATGTCAGTGAAAACGCAAGAGGACCCACTGAACCTGCACATCTTTCACCTCGACGTGCTGGTGATGAAAAACAAATCCAATAAAGATCTTCGGTGGCCGATTTTGGAGTTACTCAAGAGTAGTAAGATTCTATTTACAGTTTAACCCAAGATGCACATCTCGTGGCTTCAACTACCACTCTATTTTCTTTCATGACATGACCTGGATGCTGGATGTCCCACGTGTCGGCAAAAGGAGGAAGAACCCGACCAAATCTTCGGTTGTGCTCTCGGATTAGACTAGTTGTGCTAACTTCAAAAATTTATTGTGTACTCCCTCCGTTCCAAAATACTTGACTTCCATTTGTCCAAAAATGGATGTACCTATATACTAAAACATGTCTAGATACATATATATTATGACAAATAGAAGGCATGTATTGTGCAATGGAGGGAGTAGAATGGATGCAAGTTTTTGTATTGGGAAGAAGAGTACATCCATATATTGATAGAGCACAATTTAGTAGATGTTCTGTCACTTTTAGCTAGCACAGAGGATAGAGATGAGATTAGTGCACTTGTTGATACTCCTACTAGAATAGAGGCTAGACATGAGACTAGATGCGAGGAATCAACATCTACTTCTTTACACTCGAAGAAGAAAGAAGCACGCAAGATCGAGCCTCCGCAGATCAACAATGAATGCATCGAGAAGGCACTAATCCAACTTACAGGAGTAGTAAAATGTATTCTTGTGGTTCTTGTTTTCTTTGGTCTTGCTTTTCTAGTCAAAATTATTGTTGGAGTTCATGCAAAACGGATGTCCGTTTGGGGTCGTGCGTTAGAGTTGGCCTTACAAGTGGGACCACAGTTAAGGAAACCGACTATCGGCAAACCCCCACCTCGCCCGCCGCGCGGTGGCTGAAGTTAGAGAAATAACGAGGTTGAAGAGATTGCTCTAGCACGGACTCCAAGAAATAATATGGTGTCAGATGGATGTCGTGGTGGTGGCGTGTGTCGTACTCCTGGACGTGAATGCTTGTTCTGGCCCATGCCACCCTACTACTCCTACTACTTACTCCTACTATATAGTACTTGTATCGAGGATTCGAGGTGCTGGTTACGTACAACGAACACATTAACATATGGCTACAGTAAAAACACCCGCCGGACACGCGAAGCATGTGAAGCTAGTACAAATAGTGTACTACTATTGTTGATTGGCCTCATCCGATAACCTGTTGCAATGCACGTACAGTAATGTATTCGGAAAATATTTTTTTGCCTCGTCGCACCACTCACTCAGAGAAGCGACTCGAAAGCCATTCATAAATTTAGTAAGTTTATCACAGGCATATCATTTTATTACATACAACAGGTCATCAACCCACATCGACAACAAGGATACATCATAAATACTAAAGTTTTCACCACACAACAAATAACAAGCAATGAAGTGAACTTCAACTCAACCATTCCTCGGCGTTGGAAACGCTTGCTTTCAACCACAAGTGATTCTCTGGGATGGGCCATCAATTGTTGATCTGGAAACCAACGCAGGACTGATCATCTAGGCTGAAGCGGCCTACTATATCAGTACTAGGGTAGGGAACCACCCAAATGTCCAAGGTATAGACACAGTTGCTTCTCATAAATGGTACTATAAACGTTGTGTCAACAGCATTTGGATCGCCTTTCACCATCATCGGATAGTTTTGTCCAAGAAGAGCGAGTTTTCTCCAAGACTATCAATTCTGTACCAGAGAGAAGGAGTTGGCGCTAGCACACTAGTATCCATCCCGAATACCATGCAATGGGTGTTGGAATAGGTCCGGAGAGTGCGACCATGGGAGACCACACCTGCTTCCTTAGCAGTAACATCATCAGTGGGTTGTATACACACAAGAAGAGGTGATCCATCGGAATTACTTGCCAGGCGCCACAGAGTATATGGGTGCTGCTCGTCCTCATGCTCATGATCATCACCATCGTCATCTCCCCCATGGTTATAAAAAATTTCAAGTATAGGTGGTGGGATGTTCACAGGACCTTGAAAGCACAAGAAGAAGGTTAATTAGTAAAGGGAAACTTGCTAAATCGCATGCATGTGGATGAAACAATTATAATTACGGTGGAAGACAAACGTACCAAAACTATGAGGATCCCATGCAAAAACAGTGCCATGAGTGGTGGCAGCAAACACAAGGCCCTCATATTGTATTGCAACACAGTACTCATCCGTGTACAGACACTGATTTTTGAGCAATATCCATCGAGTCGAACCACGAAGGATGGCAACAAGCTTGTCGAAGATAGCAACAAGCTTGATAGTTGTTGTAATTCCAAGAGCGGTTGGAAACTCGAAAAATTGCTATCTTCCATAGAAGACAGTCACCATGATCGTATTTGAACGTGCATACAATACCGGTGTGCTCAACCTCTGGGCAGTCTGCTGAGATTTTTGGAAGTGGAACCCGGTCATGAGTGTACACATTCACAAGTTCCCACTCGCAGTTGGACCCAATGTAAACAACCCAATCACCATTTGCGCCCGCCCAAGCCTTGCCGTCAAGCGATGACATCTTAACATCATATGTATCATTATCAAGCGGCATCAACTGGCACAGGGCGAGGCCTCCGTCGTGCTGGCGCCAGTCATCAGGGTCACGACGAAGAAGATAGGGGAGATCAAACCGCTCCTTGACTCTTGGGTTCTTTGTAATGATGTTATTAGTTGAGTCGAGAATGGGCTTGAACGAACCTACCATGCTAGCCGAGGTGATGATGTCGCACCGATCAATGAGTTCCTCCACCATGTCATCTTTCAGATCGGGGCAAGAATAACGGGGTCGTTTCCGGCTTGTTCCCTCCATGGAGAAGACGATCGAACAATGGCAGAAGAAAGGGTGAAGGGCTGAAGGAAAATGGAGGAGGGAGAGGAAGAGCGTGCGACAACAGTTCCAAATCGAGAGGGAAAGGCGAAGAGTCGGTGGACGGTTGCGAGTTTGCCACGGTTCACGAAGAGGCGCCCCAGCCTACACGTACGTTCGAAAATACTCCTACTACTCGCCGCCATCTCACTGATATGTTGGAATGGGACCACATGTCAACGAAACATGGTGTGTAATTTCTCATGCAAAATGCGATCTGGCCGCGTTGGCCCGAGGTGCCGCATTAGTTATCGACCTTTATTTTTTTAATGGCGTGCCGATCAGTTTTGAAGCACGACTAACTGGTACTGTACGTAGAGAAAATATAAACTACTCTACCACTACTCCACCTCCAGTACTAGTAGTGTAAAAAAGATATATAGGCTGGAGCTTGAACGCTTTCTTGCTAAGGGCTGCCCACTTGCTTCTCACACTACCACCCTCTCTCCGGATCTAAAAAAGACGGCCCCTCTCTCCCACCTCACCGGTGGTCATAGATCCGCCGGGGAAGAAAAGGAAGTGCAGCATTGACGCACTGTCGTCGGCGAGCGAGGTCACGCTCTGACGACAAGCCCGTCCTCTCAGACCTAGCGCCAGCGCGGGATGGCCTCCGTCCCCAAGATCGCTGTCATAGTGTGTGCGGAGGACGACGACCATGAGCGAAGCCACTTCCCGCCGACCCTCAGGTATGCTACCTCTTTTCGAACCATAACCTTGTTCTATTGCGCCATCTACCATGTCGTTGCATGTGGATCTTTTTCCACTCCACCATCTTCCCAATTTTCTATCCTCTGCTCTGCTGGCCACGCAGACGAAACCATAATTTGCACTATTAAAGGAAATCCTACTTCGTGCAGACTAATCCATGTTTGGGTTGAATAAGGAAAGGAAGGGAGATTGTACTATCCAACAGAGTAGGCATCGAACCTGCATCTAGGTTGAAAAGGGGAAAATCAGTAGCTAAGGAACGAGTCTCGTGTCTCTTGGTTGAAGAAGGGTAGAAAGGCATGACAACGCAATAGAGAATGACCAGGTCGATCGGTTTGTTGTCCTCGCATAGGAAAAAGGTAGCTAAAGAGAACAAAAATGGGACGTAATCCGAATATGCTGCCTGGATATTTGTTGCTCTGGGCAACCATACCTCCCTCACCACTCTGCGTCCGTGGAGGTACATCATACTGGTGCGCCCACCGTCCAAATGGGCCTCCCATGCTCTTATTGCCACTTTTTTTGCTGTTAGTATAACACCAGCAGTCAAGTCAAGCAATGCTACTGCTAAAGTGATGCCACATTTAACTAATGTCGCTCTCAGTCTAATGCCACCGATAAATTTAAGTAATGCCATTTAATGTCACTGGATTATTTCAGGGCTAAGGCACTCTAATGTTGTTGCACACCCAGTATACCAACGATGAAACTTGTTACTACCTTCAGATTTTTGCATTGTTAATGCTTATAGATTACATACCTCACTTTCATGAGATAAGTTAATTTTTTTCTACAGTGTCACCAAAATGCCAAGGCGCTGATGTCATTTTATTTTGGTTAAACTGCACAGACAATTATGAAGACAAGAGGAAAGGTCAAGAGTGGGAACCTCCTCCTCCGGCTGTTTTCTTGGTTCATTCGATCAAGTTTTTATGTTTGATCGATTATCAAGATTGGGATAGAAATTTTTAAGGTCCCCCCGAGTTCGAAATGATATTTACCTTGGAGGTACATGGTTTGCAAAATTTTTATATTGTCATTAGTTAATAATGCTAGTTACCTTCAGACTTTTGTATTTGTTTTAATGCTCATGCATAAGTAGTATACCAATGCTGAAACTTGTTACCTTTACATTTTGTATTGTTAATTCTTATAGAAACCTTCCAGTGCTAGAGTTTATTGAAATCTGTTCAGTAAAACCATTGTACTGTACCCCGTAATAAACTAACTACTCTACTGTTGCACTAGCCACTGGATTAGTGTATATTTGTAGTATTCGAATGGTGTTGCATTAGAGTATGGACATAAATAAAGTGTGGCAAGCTTTCCAAGATATGATCTCAAGAAAACTACTACCTGTTTTTCTAAATACTATACGTTTGGGTACTTTAAATTGAACCGCGAAAATATCTTATATTGAGGAACAAAGCGCGTAGAGTTCACTCAAATTATCCCGGTAAAGCTAGTCACACCTTTGTTAAAATTAATGTTCATTATGTTATTGGAGGAGGTCTGTATGTTTGTCTCTAATGCCTGTCGACTACATACCTGACATCATGATGTAATGTTAAGTCATTTCCTTTTGTACAGTGTCACTGAATTGTCAAGGCGGTGATGGCAATTTATTTTAGTAGAACTGCACAAAATTTGCTTAAAAGAAGAGGAAAGGTCGGGAATGGCTCAGTTTTTCAGAAAAAACTATGTATGCCTTCCTGACATCAGCCGTTGTTGCTTTATTTATTCCTTCAAACAGGTGGTTAGAAACAGTCTTGCTACCTTTCCCCATTAAGAAATTGGAATGCTTATATTTGTGAGTCTATGCTTCAACTAGTGCCACTTTTAGAGTAATCACAATTTCAATATCTATGCAAACAGGGATGCTTGATTTTAGTGGAACTCACAAAAAGTCCAACTGGTTCAACATTAGGAGCATGTTTTTTTCCAAACCTTTATATCCAATTGGTGGCACTATGAGCTGTTCATTACGAAGGTACATGGTTTGCTACTATCTTGCTACTCTTTTTGTACTGCCATTAGATAGTAATACTAGTGGTTTGCATGTGAATTTATTGGTAGGGTGGACCTACATTGGAGGTGCAGGACAGGATTCAATGATTGGATGCTCAATTTCGGTTGTATCGATTTCACCTCTTCCATCACTGCGAACATGGATATCCTTGGTCTTATGAAGAATAGGCGCTATATTTCTCCTCTGAACCAGCAAATCAATTCAGTATGAAATTGTCCAGGGCAAAACATAACTGTATCAGATTGTCCAGTGCAGAACATGACAGATGCTAAGCGGAAGAGACATATTTAAACCGAAAATACAAGGTGTGGTATATGTTTACTAGCTGCTTGATATTTGTGCAGACAGAGATGTCTGCCCGTTGCTATTTGGCAAACACACAAAGTGTCCGCAATTTTGGTTGAACTGCACAAGAGAATAGTATAGTCACTGCATGTAGTGCCATTTGAAAATAGACACAGAAAGATTGGATAGTCACTTCATGGACTGCAGAAAAGTAGTACTGTACTATTTATTGGCCAACACTAGGTGCTTCATTGCTTTGGTCTGATTATACAATGGGCATTGTTTTCCCTAAGTTAAAGTTTGTATTCCGAAAATAGTCTCGCGGTGTGATCGAGAGAAGACCAAATCATATTGCAGTGGATGTTCCTCCATCATGTGTGGTTCATTCTCATGGTTCCAGCTGTTGGTGAAACCACTTATGTTTGCAAGAGGAATTGTAGACTTCACAAACAATTTTGTCAGGACCCTGATTCCAAGTCACATCGATCTAGCCAGTAACACCTCATATCACTTTGCGGCCTCACGCAGGGTATCCCACGGGTGTCGCCTTACCATGGCCCGGGACCGTTTGCGCCTTTTGGCTCATGTATATGATAGTGTCACTAGCATCCATATGACAGAGAACCCGGGCCGACATGGCTAGTCGTGAACCCAAAGCGGCACAGACCTATGCAGACAGGCATACATGAATCACATCGAGCATGTCGGTCATCAGCGAGTGATTCCGGGCTATAGCACTGGGCTAACAGGACTCCGGGGAACCCGGGCTATAGCAGGCTAGGCAGGACTCCGGATATCACCGCGTGACATTTCCCTGAAGGGACAGACATAGGACCAAAGTGAACCACATGCCGGCCAGTCAAGTGTCCTGAACAGTAGTGCTGGGCTAGCAGGACTCCGGTGAACCGGGGTGTAGCGGACTACTATGGCTCGAGGAACACTAGACTACATTTCCCCATAAGAAAGGCTGCCAAGGATAAACAACTAGATTGTCGGATCCCACTCATACCAAGCATTTCAATCATACACACAATATGCCCGATATGAGTACATACAACATGGCATCACAACAAAACTCTACAACTCAAGTACTTTATTTAAGGGCTCCAGGGAGCCATACATAACATGTTCATACAGATAGGGGTCACATGACCCGACACTCAAGTCATACAATCATACAAGCACATGCGGAAGCAACTAGTCTGAGTATAGACTCTAGAAAGAAAGAAGGCTTCTCGAAGCCTGTCTATCTACATAGGGCCCTCCATGGCTAGGATCACCACCTGGGTGGCTAGTCACTCGTCGACGTCAAGGTCTATGTAGAACCCATCGGAGGGGGCGGTGTTGTCGTTTGAAAATAGTAATTAAGCAAACATGAGTACAAAGGTACTCAGCAATTCTTACATCAGAACCTACTATACATGCTTATTCTCAAGAAGGTGGTGGGGTTATTGCAGCAAGCCAGCTTTGACTCTTGGCTAAGCTATCCTATGGAACTTCACTAGTAAAATAGTTTTCGCACACGAGTCCACTACTCACCAACACAATACTCCACCGGGAATCCTCCCTCGTCATCCTACGAGAGGGCCATCCTCGGTACTCACACTTATCTTGAGTCTTTTAGTAGTATCCATTAACTTATCTATGAACTGTATAGGCAACCAAGTAGTCCTTTACCGCGGACGCGGCTATTCGAATAGTTTTATACCCTGCATGGGTGTACTTCTTCATACACGCTTTCACCACTTACCGCCGTTTACACGACATGTACTCGGCAACCTTCAAGCGGAAGCCCAGCGAGGGTGTCGGCCACGGCCTACCTAAACACTTAAGTCTCTAGTCTAGGTTTATCGCCTATCCAAGTTCCATCCGCAGGGAGTCCGGCCGAGGTTTCCACATACGGCCCCGAACAATGTGAACACGGTCCCGAGACGCCAAACGGGCGCCCGGCATACCCGGCCATGGTGTATCTACCGCAACATAGCCCACCCCTAGGGTCAGCGCTACGGACGGCCGCCAACACATAACCTACAAACACTAGAAACTATTTGCAACTCCTGGACAGAGTACTAGGGTGATTAAGAAGCCAAGAGGGTCAATTAAGGATCCCAATGCATGGTAGTAGCTGAATCTTAAATCACACATACAGATTTCAGTTCTTAGGGACGGCCTCAATGAAACAACCCACCATGTACTCCTACATGGCCTCTCATCGATACCTTTACCAAAACATGTTCAACACATCCCTCATATTACCGACATAAGCATTTCACTCTAGCCCATCACCCAGATGAACCAGACCTGACACAACTCTAAGCATAGCAGGCATAGCAAGGTAGGAATCACATACATGGCTCAATCAACTCCTACACATGCTAGTGGGTTTCATCTAGTTACTGTGGCAATGACAGGTCATGCAGAGGATAAGGGTTCAACTACCGTAGCACACAGCAGTTTGAATCGCGTTGTCTTAATGCAGTAAACAAGAGCGGAAGCGAGAACATGGGTTTGTATCGGAATGATCAATGGGTTGCTTGCCTGTTGTAGTGGTAGTAGGGTACTGCCCTTCAGACGGATACTCGGGGTTATCCTCGGAGGCAGAACCTACCACAAAAGACACACCAAAACATAATCAACACATGGCAATATGCAACAATATGATGCATGCTATGACATGGCAAGATGAAGGTGTCTTGGCCTAATGCAAGCCAAAACAAAAAGGGATGAACTCATTTGAGTCAAAGATTCAATTATTAGCTTATTAAACATGGCTTTATTAGTGCATTACCTCATTCTGCTTAAACAGCAAGGTTAACTTGTTTTGCCATGCATGAAACCATTACAGATGGATAGATTGAATTTTTCTGATCATTTTTCATATATAAATCTTTGCATTTGGAGCTATGGTTGATTTTCTATGATTTTTACAAGTTTTGACTATTTTCTGGAATTTTCTATTAAAGAATAAATCCAGTAATTTAATTAATGCATCAGCACTGCGTCACTGTGACGTCAGCGGTCAAAGGTGCCAGCCCAGGTCAAACCTGTCTGGTGGGCCCCTTCTGTCAGTCTCTCAGCTAACTAACAGAGTTGCTTAGTGTTTAGTTAGCACTAAACAGGGTTAGTTAGGCTCTGGGCCCACATGTCAGTGAGAGAGGGTTAGTTAACAACGTCATTAACCTCTAACAGAGTGGTTAGCTCTAATTTAAACTAATCTAAATTAGTTAGAAGCCGGCCCCACCTATCAGTGCCTCAGGCGGAGTCAAAATGGGGTCAAACCCCTGGTCAGCGGGGCTAATCCCGCCGGTGTTGAGTCGCCGGCGAGGCCGAGACGGCGGAGAGCTTCGGATTTGGTCCTCCGGTGACCAAATCACCGGTGGAGACGTGCTACGCGTAGCTGGGGAGCTGCCGCATCCAGTGGTGCAAGTGGTTGGACACGGGGACGCCGGAAACGATGCCGGCGAGCTCGACAGCGGCGGCCGGAGTTCGGACGGGGTTGGGTTCGACGCTACGGTGCACGGGAGAAGGAGCTGGTGGTGGCTACGGGCTCCTGGTGCTGCGCTGAGCACAACGGTGAGCTTGGCTTCGAGCCACTGTGGCTCTAGCCACGACGGCGCCATGGCCGGCGGCGGGGAGCTTTCGGGTGCGGTGGAAGTGGCGACTACAGAGGCCAAACGAGCACGGGAGCTAGGGGAAGAGGAAGAGGAGCTCACGGCGGGGTCGGAGAGGGGGTTAGCGAGCTCGGGGAGGTCCTGGCGGCGCTGAATCGACTAGAGACGGCTCGGGTGCCCGAGATTGAAGACGAGGGCAAAGACGCCATTCGGCGGCGTTTGGAGTCGCATGGGTCAGCAGAGAGGTCCAGGGCGACGAGGCGGAGCTATTGGGCTTGTCGGAGGGGCGAGGGGGTGGCTCTGGTGACGTCTACGGCGAACGGCGGCGAGGATCGCGCTCGGCCATCGCGGGAGAGGGTGAGGGAGACGAGGGGGAGAGTGAGGGAGGATGAGAGGGGGACGTGGGGGTCGGTGTGGCATCCCTGGACGTCTCCAGGGCGTCGGCAGAAGCAGGAGGTGGCCGTCGTGTGGCCGCGGGCGCCGGCCACGCGCTCCTCGTCCTTCTGGCGAGAGGAGGACGACGACTGGCAAGGCCAGTCGGCTGGGCCAAGCCAGGTGGGCTGGGCCAGCACAGGTAAGGCCCAGGTGGGCTTCCCTCTCTCTCTCTCTTTTTTTTGACTTGTTTCTGTTTTTCTATTTAACTGCAACTGTTGGGCTTTATTAAAAATACTAAAACGTTTCCAAAAATCCTGAAAATAATTGTGGGCTCTGTTTAGAATATTTCCAACAGCAAACATTTATTTCCAGAATTATTTGAGCATTTAAATTATTTTATAGCATTTAAATGCCCAAAATCAAATACTTATGATTTAATTCAATGACCTTCTGTTGACCTAGAAAATTGTGCACCAATTTTGCCAGAGGTTCTAACCCAAGACAAAGAGGGTGAACTTTTTAGAAGGGCATTTCAGGTTCATTGAAAATAATTTTAGTAAACCCTAGTTGTTTCCAGGGGGGTGTTGGGGGTTTCTACCTTCCCCATTTCAAACTTAAAAGGAAATTAAACATGATGCACACTCTAATGCTTGAACTAGCTAGGGTGTGACAAATTTTGTCTTTCAGTCTGTACTGAATGTTGGCCAAGAGAAGCATCCATGTTAGTAGGAAGAATAGATGTTTTTTCTAGATCTTTGCTTTTGGAGCTACATATTTGTATATGATCTGTGAATCATTGAGATGCATTAACAGCTACTTATTTCTGTTCGCTCAGTGTTTACAAGTTACTGATCGATCACTAGCTAGCCTACAAATGTACTCCTGGCAGTTTTATTTGCGACGCAAGATGCGAAGTGGCAGTTTTTTGAATAAAAATGCCTACCTCTGAAGAAACTGACAAGCTACACTATCGATTCTACACGGATAAAAATGCCTACCTCTGAAGAAGTTTAAGCCTAATTAATTCCATGAGCAAAGCAGCAAGACCAAGGCATGGCAATAATTAACGGCATGCAGAAGTTTAAGCCTAATTAATTCCAGCGATTTAAGTGGCTGCATGCGTGCCCTCGGCTGTGACTCATTGCATGCTGCTTCGCGTACTGCCTGCGAGTGATTCTGAGTGCCTGCATGCAGCCGGCTGTAATTAAGGCAGCTAACTGATGCGAAAAAAGATACACTTTAATTGTTGCTGGCTTTTTAAATCCGTGGAATCATTATTGACAAGGAGGGAGATGATTCGAGTGCACTCGTTTGACAGCCATGCCAGCGTGCGACCCAGACAGGACGGGACGGCACAGTCATAATTTCAGTTTCTCTAGTTTTCCACGGCAAGCTGGCGCGCTAAGCCAAAATTTCAGTACTGCTTCCCCGCCTTCTCCGGTGTCGGTGGGAACGACACCTATGGGATCACAAGAATCCCTACTACGGTTGCGGGGCTCGGGGTCGTGAGAAGAGCGGATCAAACAGATAGCACACGGTTCGTTTATCCAGGTTCGGGCTGCGAGGATGCGTAAAACCTTACTCCTGCTTTGGTGGATTGTATATCTGTGTTCTTGAGCTAGCTATGGGGCGTGACGGGCTCCAAAAAGCCGAATCCTTCTCCTGGTCGCCTCAGGCCTCCTTTTATAGGAAAAGGGGTAGCCACAGTGGCACACAGGAGGTGGAAAGGGAACAGTGATGCGAGGTTATCCCTCGCATTACATGACAAGGCGCATTTAATGCGTCTTGCGCAGGTGTTTTTGCTTTATCGGGGATGGGGGAGAGCCCTGTCTCGTCCGTCGCCGCTCCCTCTCGTGTTGACACGCGCCCTGGCCAGCGGTGCCCACGGTGCCATGTAGGCAGGCAGGCAGCTGAGGTGGCGCAGTGGTAAGTCTCCACGAAGATCTGCATGCCGCCATGCAGGTGCCTGCCCAACTAGTTGGGTTGGCAGCTGCATGCGAACAGCGGTGGAGGTTTGACTGGCGTGGGCCTAATGGTGGCCCTACGGGTGTTCTTGGCAAGGGCCTTGCCGGGGCCTCGGCAAGGGTCTTGGCGTGGCGGCTGCTGTCATCCCCGGCAAGGCTCTTGCCGGGGGCCTTGTGGTCCTCCTTGGCTGGGATCCCGCCAAGGATCATCATCTTCTAAAGGGTGTATCTGATCTTGAATGCCTTCACAAAGATCTGCATGCCACCACGGGGATGTCTCCCGAATCCTTGCCCCATGGGGGCAGTGGACTCAAGGGTGACTCACTCCGTAGGCATGGGGCGAGCTGCCACGGCAAGGGTCTTGCCGGGTTTGCTAAAACCGCCTCCCGGCAAGGATCTTGCCGGGGGAGTCCGCTTTGTCCCCTTTTCTCTTTGTGGTCTTGGTCTTGGCGTCGTTCTGCTTCTCCTGAGCTTCGGCCTTACCTTGGCTCACCTCCCTTGCCTTGCTTAGTGTGATGGTGCCCGTGGCTCAGACTGCCCGTGCATAGTTATAGGGGTACAAAAAGTGTACCCCTCTTTTTGTACACCAATAGGAGCCCCCGGGCCTGGGCCACACGTAAGCGCAATCGCGTCGTTGGGCTAGGCCCAAAAACAGTGTGTGGGAAGGCGGGGCGGTTTTTACCGCGGTAAGTTTCTTCGCGCGCTGCGCTTCCCATGCTTCCCGCATGTGGCGCAGCATGGGGAGGCATGTGTGAAGTGGGCAGCATGCGTGGGGGTGCTTCCCGCGGGCATGCGTCACATCACAGTTAATGTGAAAGGAGGCGGCCCGCATTTTCCCCCCATAAGAAGGAATAACCGCGGGCGCGCTGCTCACTTTCTCCTCTTTCCTCGTGCCTTTTCCAATCTCAGAGCCGCCGTTTCCTCTCTTCCTTCCTTCCTAAGCTTCCGCGTTCGCTCGCCGCCGCTGCTTTGCCATCCCCCTTCCTCAGCCCTCTGAACTTCTTGGTCGCCATGGCTCCCAAATTCGCCAAGGGTAAGGGGGTGGCTAAGGGCGCCGGGACGGTGGAGCCGCCGGAGAGCACGTTGTTGGGGGACTGGACGAAGTCCGCTTTCTTCTTCCCCTCAACGGTTGATGTTCAAGAGCTCCGGGACTCCTTCAAGCCCCTATGGGGAGTGAAGACGGGGGGAGAGGATTCGGGACACCCGGCGACGCGCATCATTCCTGCTGCTTGCGCTGATCCTGCCTCGAATCGGTACCCCTTCTTTGTCGATTACTTTTCTTGCGGGTTATGCCCTCCTTTCTCCGATTTCTTCTGTGATGTTATGCGCACCTTAGGCTTTCGCCTCTTGGATTTTACTCCAAATGCGATGGCGTGCATGGCTTTCTTCGCGCATCTTTGCGAAGGCTTTGCCGGGGTGCAGCCCAACACGACGCTCTTCCGCCATTACTTCTTCCCTCGAATCCAGCCGGGAGGAGCCGTCTCCGGTTGCGTCACCTGGATCCCAAGATCCAAGGGGACGTACCCGGACAGTGCCGTGAAGGAGAGGTGGGAGGAATGGCATGGCCGGTGGTGCTTGATTGAAGATGAATACCCGCCGGAATTCTGCAAGGTCCGCCGAGTGCCGCCGGTCCGCGGCAGTGATTGGAGAGATGTCGACGCCGCCGATGGGAGGCTCACCGTCGTCACCACCAGGATTCTCCGGCTCACCCAGGCCGGTCTCACCCTTGAGATGATCGGGGCAGACTTCATTCGCCGCCGGATCGCCCCGTTGCACAACAAGGGGAGGCCAGCTTGGCTCTTTACGAACCCGGCTGACATTATGCGACTCCGCCCCGGCCTCGATCACAACTTCATAGTGCTGGCGCATGCTCACTTTTGCCAGCGGCTTTTCCAGCTTGATGTGTGTCGTGATGGCGAGGTCGAGCGGACCGCAAGGCCGCGAGGGCTGCCGCAAAGGTTGGCAAGGCCCTCAAGGGTCCATTTTTCAAGCTGCCAGCGGGGGTGGTCCTGTTGTGCAACAATTCGCGTCGGTCCGAGATCATCGCCATGATGCCGGACTGTAACGCGCACAGCCCTGTCCCGAGCTGGGAGGAGCCGAAGGACGAGGATGTGCAGCAATTCTTCGACACCCTGATCGAGGTGTACGTCAATGCCGACGCCGAGCGGTGGCTTATCATGGACACCACCCAGGCAGAGCTAGACTACATCGCCACTAGGGCGAGGGAGGCACAACTTGCCATGGAGGCCGGCAGCGCCGGGGGCGTGGAGGACATGGCCGCAATGGCGGCGGAGGAAGAGGAGCTCTCCCGGTGGGAGGCGGCCTCCGGGGAGGTCAGCAGCGCCAACACTGGATCTCCGCTCGTGAAAGACACGGCCGACGAGTCGTCGGGGGAGGAGGAGGACGCGGCGGCGGGCTCGACGCCATCCAGGGGAAGAGGGCGAGTCCCGCGGCGGGCTGGCTCTGGTGAGCCGGTCCGGCCCGGCAGGGCTGCGTGGCCTCAATTGACCCTGGAGGGGTATGGGCGCCACACGAGGGCCACTGCAGCCAAGAGGCTAACGAAGGCCGCTGAGAAGAAGAAGACAACAGCCCCTTCCCCTACCTGGAGCGCCAAAGATGTCAGTGGGAACGACACCTATGGGATCACAAGAATCCCTACTATGGTTGCGGGGCGCGGGGTCGTGAGAAGAGCGGATCAAACAGATAGCACACGGTTCGTTTATCCAGGTTCGGGCCGCGAGGATGCGTAAAACCCTACTCCTGCTTTGGTGGATTGTATATCTGTGTTCTTGAGCTAGCTATGGGGCGTGAGGAGCTCCAAAAAGCCGAATCCTTCTCCTGGTCGCCTCAGGCCTCCTTTTATAGGAAAAGGGGTAGCCATAGTGGCACACAGGAGGTGGAAAGGGAATAGTGATGCGAGGTTATCCCTCGCATTACATGACAAGGCGCATTTAATGCGTCTTGCCCAGGTGTCCTTGCTTTATCGGTGACGGGGGAGAGCCCTGTCTCGTCTGTCGCTGCTCCCTCTCGTGTTGACATGCGCCCTGGCCAGCGGCGCCCGCAGTGCCATGTAGGTAGGCAGGCAGCTGAGGTGGCGCAGTGGTAAGTCTCCACGAAGATCTGCATGCCGCCACGCAGGTGCCTGCCCAGCTGGTTGGGTCGGCAGCTGCATGCGAACGGCGGTGGAGGTTTGACTGGCGTGGGTCTAATTGTGGCCCTATGGGTGTTCTTGGCAAGGGCCTTGCCGGGGCCCTGACAAGGGTCTTGCCGTGGAGGCTGCTGTCATCCCCGGCAAGGCTCTTGCCAGGGGCCTTGTGGTCCTCCTTGGCTGGGATCCTGCCAAGGATCATCATCTTCTAAAGGGTGTATCTGATCTTGAATGCCTTCACAAAGATCTGCATGCCACCACGGGGATGTCTCCCGAATCCTTGCCCCATGGGGGCAGTGGACTCAAGGGTGACTCACTCCGTAGGCGTGGGGCGAGCTGCCATGGCAAGGGTCTTGCAGGGTTTGCTAAAACCGCCTCCCGACAAGGATCTTGTCGGGGGGGTCCGCTTTGTCCCCTTTGCTCTTTGTGGTCTTGGTCTTGGCGTCGTTCTGCTTCTCCTGAGCTTCGGCCTTACCTTGGCTCACCTCCCTTGCCTTGCTCAGTGTGGTGGTGCCCGTGGCTCAGACTGCCCGTGCACAGTTATAGGGGTACAAAAAGTGTACCCCTCTTTTTGTACACCGACATCCGGTGCCACTGTGACCCAACTCGCCATATCCTCATAAGCCCCCACCAGACCGACGTCGCTCGCCACGTCCGCCATGCCCCCGCCCGTCTGCGGTAGGCGACGCCGGAGGCGGTCACTGCCAGAACTAGTGTTCGGGTTTTCATCGGAAGCCAGACGGAGGGGGAGGCATTCTATCTGTCTTTAGATGGCAATGCGGAGATCGAGGAGTTGTTGGAGCGCGACCGCATGGCGGAGGAGCAGGAGTTGTTGGAGCGTGACCGCCTAGCGAAGGAGCAGCATATCGCCGATTTGCACCGCCAGTGGGACACGGAGCAGCAGCGCACCGATGCTCTGAGTCGCGAGCAGAGCGTCCACAACTGGGCCGACTACGTGGAGGCCGGCGCCCGGCAAATAGCCCTGGAGGCTGTCGGGCACGCACACGTTCGCGATGCCGATTTTTACTACCAGCTGGTCAAGTGGGTTTCCCGCTTGGAAGCCGAAGCTTTGGTGGACCATGCCGGCATGGAAAGAGCCAACGCGCGCGAGCAACGCGCCCTATCGCACCTCTTGCAAGTCCGAGGCGAGGCGCACGACGCCGGTGCCGGTGTTTAGCGTGTACCACAAATGGCGGCCGACATCGTCTAGTTAGCTAAGAGTAAGTTAGTACTTGTACGCTACTAGAGTATTAGTGGGAGTAGCTAGTTAACTTGGCTATGATGGTTGTCAACGTGGAAGTTCAGTACTCTATATGTGGATCAGACCTGTTACTTTGCTCTGAATGTTGAACTTTCCATTTGAACGTATGGAATGGGCTGTTATTTTTTTAAATGGGTTGTATTTGTCCTCCACGGGCTCCTGTTCATCCAGCCTCCACCGCGCGCTACTCCACCGGCTACTGTTCAACCACCCCTCCACCGTCTACTGTTCATCCAGCCCTCCACACCACGGGGTCCTGTTCAACCACCCCTCCACAGGCACCCCTCCACCGTCTACTGTTCATCCAGCCCTCCACCAAACCACGGGGTCCTGTTCATCCAGAGGAAACGCCACCGCTCACTGTTCATCCAAACCCCCCACAACACTCACTGTTCATCCCAAAGGCAGCATCCATCGGCTTCAGTTAGCAGCAGTAGCGAAGGAATCGCTCGATCGGGTTCAGTTAATAGCCATCGATCGATCGCTCGGGTTCAGTAACGTGTAGCCTGCAGTGCAATCGCTCGGGTTCAGTTAGAGCCCAACGCCTCGCTCGGGTTCAGTTAGAGCCAACGCCTCGCACACACGCACGTACATGTATGAGAGAAACGCGCATCGCTTGGCCCCCGACCTCCCACCGTAATCGGGAACTCCCCGAAATTTTCCTCCCCCTCGCTTCTACCACGGTTTTTTCCGTCATGGACGGCCCAAAGAATGTCATGCAGCTGCGTCTCCGGCCCGCCCAGGGCAAAAAGCCCATTTTCTGTCATGATTTTTTGTCATAGAAGTAGGAGCCCACCACATCTATGATGATACCGGGTTTTGTCACAATTATCGTCATAGAAGTGTCATATGTATGACAGAAAAAAAATTGTTCGGCCCAAAATGTCACGGATGTGTCTTTTTTTTGTAGTGTAGTCTTCTCTAGCAATCCTCTTCCTCAGGGGACCTTCTCCCAGAGATGATGGAAAGCGAGATGCCTCCACCGGTCTCCTTGCCCAATAGGGCGGACGACTTCGAGGTGCCGTCGTGGAGGGTCTCCCCCGATCAACAGGTGGTGCAAGGTATGATGAAGACACTACCCGAAGGTGATACTTCGGTGGCCCAGGGTCCGGAGACCAACAATGGAGGTCCCGAACAGTCCGGTCTTCAGCCGGATACGAATAAACGAATCCCTTCAAAGGGAGGCCATACTCCTACAATAGCTTCCAGAGACCCAGAGGTGCCAGATATATTGACGAATATGCTGCGGCAGGCGTCCGTCTCAGAGGAACATCATACCTTGATGGGCACGATGGTCCAAAAGGTCCTGTCCGCGAAAAG
Source organism: Triticum dicoccoides (assembly GCF_002162155.2). NCBI lineage: Eukaryota > Viridiplantae > Streptophyta > Magnoliopsida > Poales > Poaceae > Triticum > Triticum dicoccoides. Next base: position 439,546,338 of record NC_041392.1, read on the forward strand.
CGGATTGAATGAGGCCTTCGTGGGCCTGCTAAGAGGCTTCGAGGTTTGTACCGTAATATATTCGATTGTGTTTTATTCACAAAATACACATGTGTATAGATAGTAGCCCGTAAGAATCTGATTGGCTTCCCGAGGGAGGCGATCAAAGGATCAAAAGATATGCCCAGGATATGATTAATTGGAACATGGTACGTCTCCAACGTATCTATAATTTTTTATTGCTCCATGCTATATTATCTACTGTTTTGGACATTATTGGGCTTTATTATCCACTTTTATATTATTTTTGGGACTAACCTATTAACCGGAGGCCCAGCCCAGAATTGTTGTTTTTTTTGCCTATTTTAGGGTTTCGAAGAAAAGGAATATCAAACAGAGTCCAAACGGAATGAAACCTTCGGGAACGTGATTTTCTCACCGAACATGATCCAGGGGACTTGGACCCTACGTCAAGAAACAAGGAAGGAGGCCACGAGGTAGGGGGCGCACCTACCCCCCCCAGGCGCGCCCTCCACCCTGGTAGGCCCCCTATTGCTCCACCGACATACTCCTTCCTCCTATATATACCTACGTACCCCCAAACGATCAGATACGGAGCCAAAACCCTAATTCCACCGCCGCAACTTTATGTATCCACGAGATCCCATCTTGGGGCCTGTTCCGGAGCTCCGCCGGAGGGGGCATCAATCACGGAGGGCTTCTACATCATCACCATAGCCCCTCCGATGAAGTGTGAGTAGTTCACCTCAGACCGACGGGTCCATAGTTATTAGCTAGATGGCTTCTTCTCTCTTTTTGGATCTCAATACAATGTTCTCCCCCTCTCTTGTGGAGAACTATTCGATGTAATCTTCTTTTTGTGGTGTGTTTGTTGAGAACGATGAATTGTGGGTCTATGATCAAGTCTATCTATGAACAATATTTGGATCTTCTCTGAATTCTTTTATGTGTGATTGGTTATCTTTGCAAGTATGTTCGAATTATCAGTTTGGTTTGGCCTACTAGATTGATATTTCTTGCAATGGGAGAAGTGCTTAGCTTTGGGTTCAATCTTGCGGTGTCCTTTCCCAGTGACAGTAGGGGCAGCAAGGCATGTATTGTATTGTTGCCATCGAGGATAACAAGATGGGGTTTTCTTCATATTGCATGAGTCTATCCCTCTACATCATGTCATCTTGCTTAAGGCGTTACTCTTTTTTTATCTTAATACTCTAGATGCATGCTGGATAGCGGTCGATGAGTGGAGTAATAGTAGTAGATGCAGGCAGGAGTCGGTCTACTTGTCTCGGACGTGATGCCTATATACATGATCATACCTAGATATTCTCATAACTATGCTCAATTCTGTCAATTGCTCAACAGTAATTTGTTCACCCACCGTTGAATACTTATGCTCTCGAGAGAAGCCACTAGTGAAACCTGTGGCCCCTGGGTCTATCTTCATCATATTAATCTCCTACTACTTAGTTATTTCCTTTGCTATTTACTTTGCCTTTATTTTACTTTGCATCTTTATCATAAAAATACCAAAAATATTATCTTATCATATCTATCAGATCTCACTCTTATAAGTGGCCTTATAGGGATTGACGACCCCTATTTGCGTTGGTTGCGAGGATTTATTTGTTTTGTGCAAGTATGAGGGACTCGCGCGTAGCCTCCTACTGGATTCATACCTATGGCTCACGATGGCTTTATAAAGTGGCTTAGTGCTCTAGAATAAAAGAAAACAAAGGCGATAAAGTGAAGAAGGAAAAGACTATAGCAAAAGAAAGAAAGAAAAAGCCCCTGCACCCCTGGCCGTTCGGCCCAACTGGGCCACCAGGCCACCTGGACGGCCCACCCCGCTCCCCCTAATCCCCACCCGACCGAAGCCCTAACTGCTAGCCCCCCCACTCTCCTTGATCACCTTCCTCTGTATGGATCAGGGCATCGAGACCGTCTACCCGTTGCCGACCCCCAACGCGCCTGATGCCCGAGCCGTTGCTTCGCCGAGGCCGCTGCCAGCCAGCGCCGAGCGTCGCCCCTACTGTCCTCCTTCCTCTCCATCCTACACTGCGCCCTTCTTCCCCAAGCTCCGCTCGCGCTCCATCCAGGGCCGCCCCGACCTCCCGCTGCACATAGTCGCCGTCGGGCTGCCCGCTTCCAGCCACCCCGCACCTCCCCGAGCTTGCCCTACGCTCACTGTGAGCACCGCCTCCTTTTCCCCTCTGTTTTCGTAGTTGTTCCCATGCCGTAGCCATGCCCCATGAGAACCCGTGCATCGTTGTCCGCCATGGCCGTTTCTCCTGGAGTCATCGTGTTTCTTCGCTCGGACCCACGCGCCCTGCATGCTCCTGGAGCAACCAGGAGGCCAACGCTACCCCTAGCTGGCACCCTTGCGAGCTGCAGCCCTGCGCCAACACACCTCCGAGCTCCGGCGGCCGGTCGGCTCGTCGCTGCCGCCATTACACGCCGCCCTAGCGCATATCTCAACCACCACTAGATGCGCCGCATCGCGGGCTTTCCAACGCGTCCAGCCGCGCGTCCAGCCGACGCCAGAGTTTGCCGGACGGGCATCATCGTCGCGTCGGAGTAGCACCAGTGACTAATCACCATTTAGGTGATGTGGCAGATTATATTAGCCACTAATCTTGTTGTTAGTTTAAACCTGTGTCACTGACTGCCCGGCCCCACCACTTATTTACCCCTTTGACTAGATTAAACTTTGATAATTGTACAGTGGATGACATGTGGGCCCGGTGCACTATTTAACAGGATAAGATTTGATTAAGCCACAACCACTGACCTATGGGTCCCCCTTGACCCTGTTGACTAGTCCACTCTACTGTTGACTGCTGACTGGGCAGTTGACCTGGTCAACTATCCCCACCGGTCAGCCTCACAGCCCTTTGCTCTATACACTGTTTTGTGTGCACATGGCAATTTCACCTTTTATTTTGAATTAATAATAATTGCAGAAAATGAATTAAACTTTGAAAAATCATATAAAATAAACCGTAGCTCGGATGGAAAAACTTTGTACATGAAAGTTGCTCAGAACGACGAGACGAATCCGAATCCGTGGTCCGTTTGTCAGCCACACGTCCCTAGCATGGCGAACATGCAACATTTCACCTCCGTCTCATTTGCCCGAAAACGTCAAACATCGGCAATACTTTCCCGAATGTTTCCCTCCTTCGCCAGTAGCACCTAGTACTGCGTTGGGTCACCTCTAGCACCGCGTATTGCCATGTTATCCTTTGTGCTGCTTTGATTGCTTTCTTATTTATTATGTTCCCCTTTGTTACTTCTTTCCGGTAGACCCTGAGACCACTGTAGGTACCCCTGTGATCGACTACATCGACGACGAACCCTTCTTGCCAGAGCAACCAGGCAAGCAAACCCTCCTTGAGCATTCCGATATCGCCCATTTCTTTCCCTGTCATGCTTGCATTAGAACTGCTACTGCTTTATGTATGATCCTACTCTGATGCATAGCCTGTTTTTGTTACCTGCTTTCATACCTTACCTGCTTAGTATAGGTTGGTTAGAGATCCATCATTGACCCCCACCTTGTCCCAATTGCCCTGCTTTATGTTCGGTGACTCGATCAACGTGATCAACGTCCAGACCCCGACACCGCACATCACTTTCCCCTTTTGTAGCTCAACTCTGCAGAGTTACCATTGAGTGCCGAGGGTGGAACCTCATACATCACTCCTGATGAGATCTCTATAGTGTAGCTATCCGGTAGTGGTCATCGAGGGTGATTTCCTCCTTGACCACTTCTGATATGGCTCTGTTGTGCAACCCCTCAAGTGTGAACCTCGAGGGTGGATCCTCTTACGTTCACCTTGATGATAACATCGAGTGGAATTCACCGGGGGTGATTCCTCGGGTTTCCCCCTTGGTGTTAGACACATAGTTACTATGGTTACTATGACTTTACACAGAGCCATGTTACTAAAGACGGGTCAGCCCTGAGGGGTACCCGCGCGAGCTTAATATCGAGTGATGTGGAGTCGAGTTGACCTGGAAGGTGCCCGCGAGATACTTACGAGGCGTGGCCGGGCATTCTTAGACCTTGCCACAAGTACTCGAGATGGGGCGACGGGGTCACATCGATCGTGAGTCTCTGCTCGTTACCGCGTGCTCCTAATCCACTACGATTTGGATATTTGATCCGACGGGCCTCTGGCCTGATAGCACTAACCATCACGTGGGCATAGTATGGGTGTTCTGCGTCGTATGCATCAGCCGAAGCTTAATAGACGTTAGCGACTGAGCGGCGTGCGTCGGTTTGGACTGGTAAGCACCTGCCTTTTTGAAGGAGGTTTCTAGGTCTGCTCACCGGCCGCGTACGCAACGTGCAGGAGTCCCCGGGGAGATGGCCCATGACCCCTGGGGGCATAGGTTTAGTCCGGTGTGTTGACCTCTCTATTAAGCCTAGGTCGGGTTGCGGTGTATTGTTTGGCCGAGGCCGGGCATGACCCAGGAAAGTGTGTCCGGCCGGAGTTAATCGAGCGTGGTGGGTAAGTTGGTGCACCCCTGCAGGGACGAAAACATCTATCGATAGCCTGTCCTACAGTAAGGGATACTTGGAGTTGTATCCCGGTCGATACAACTAGAACTGGATACTTGTGATGAGAATTGGATTGTGCTGAGAAATGGATAGTATGGCTCTGGGATTGCTTTCTCGCAGGGAGTCGAGAAAGGATCTCTGGCCGAGGTTGATAACACTACTACTACTTTACATTATGTTGATTTGTACTCTTCTATATGCTTGAAGATGCTTGAAGATGCTAGTCTTCGATAGGCTAGGCTTTCCCCTTTCTCTTCTGGCATTCTGTAGTTTAGCCCACATATACAACCCATTCGTTTGATATAGATGCATACTTAGTTTAGATCTGATGTAAGTCTTGCGAGTACTTTGGATGAGTACTCACGGTTGCTTTGATACCTCTTTCCCACCGTATCCGGTTGTTGCGACCATATGACAGATCCCAGGAACCAAACGACACCACTGATGACTACTGCTACCCCGAGGATGCCTACTACTACGTGACGGCCGTTGACGACTTGGAGTAGTTAGGAGGCTCCCAGGCAGGAGGCCTTGCCTTTTCGATCGATGTTGTTTTTGTGCTAGCCTTCTTAAGGCAAACTTGTTTAACTCATGTCTGTACTCAGATAATGTTGCTTCTGCTGACCTTGTGTATTCGAGCTTTTGTATTCGAGCCCTCGAGGCCCCTGGCTTGTAATATAAGGCTTGTATAATTTTAATTTGTGCCTGGAGTTGTGTTGTGATATCTTCCCGTGAGTCCTTGATCTTGATCGTACACATTTGCGTGTATGATTAGTGTACGGTCAAATCGGGGGCGTCACACTTTGCATCTTTATTTCTCTTTATCATAAAAATACCAAAAATATTATCTTATCATATCTATCAGATCTCACTCTCGTAAGTGACCGTGAAGGGATTGACAGCCCCTTTATCGCATTGGTTGCGAGGTTCTTATTTGTTTGTGTGGGTGCGTGGGACTCGAGCGTGATCTCCTACTGGAGTGATACCTTGGTTATCAAAAACTAAGGGGAAATACTTACGCTACTTTACTGCATTACCCTTTCCTCTTCAAGGGAAAACGAATGCAGTGCTCAAGAGGTAGCAAGAAGGATTTCTGGTGCCGTTGCCGGGGAGATTCGCGCCAAGTCAAGTCAAGATTTGACTCCCGACCACGAGCCATTTCTAGCACTGTTGCCCAGGAGTCTACGCACAAGTCAAGACATACCAAGTACCCTTCACAAACTCTTATCCCTCGCATTACAGTATTTGCCATTTGCCTCTCGTTTTCCTCTCCCCCACTTCACCCTTGCTGTTTTATTCGCCCTTCTTCTGTTTGTATTTCCATTTGCTTTCATGTCTTACTTGGCTTGTTTGCTCGTTTGGTTGGAATAGTTATTTATTTATTGCTAAACAGAGAACCTAAGATCTATGGATCCTCATCCGCTTGCTAATCTTATTAAGAGACCCAATTATGAAGAACCAATTGCTAGTGAGTTTTGTGCACTAGATTATCTTTATGAAGTTTTGCTTGAAATTCGTGAATCTGAAAATTGTGATGAAGTACTTTATGGAGTGATTCACGATGAATCTTTGAATAAAAAGCATGATTGCAATGATGATAGTATAAATTCTATTAATGTCAATTGTGCTTATAATATGCAAAACCCTAAGCTTGGGGATGCTAGTTTTGCTATGTCTACTACTTGTTGCAATGTTCATGATTGGGGTGATTCTTCTTATGATCTTGAAAATTTATTTAAGCCCCATGATGAATATGAGATTGATTATAATGTTTGAAATAATATTGAAAGTGGGTTTAGAAGAGTGTCAACTGTAGATCCCACATATTTGGATAATGTTCAATCTTATGAAGTTTTTGATAAAAGTGGGTTTGGAGAGGTCATGACTTTAGTTAATGTTAATCCCACTGTCTTGGAAGAGTATCAACTTCGCATGCATGTGGATCGTGTTGAAAATATTTTATGTGATAGCTATTTTGTTGAATTTTCTTATGATCCTACATGTAATTATTATGAGAGAGGAAAATATGATTGTACAAATTTTCATGTTACTAAATTACCTCTCGTTATGTTGAGATTGCTATTGTTTCTTTCCGCTTCCTTGCATATGCTAGTTTTTGCTTGCTATGATAATTTGTTCTCCTATAAGATGCCTATGCATAGGAAGTATGTTAGACTTAGATGTGTTTGTCACGTGTTTTATGATGCTCTCTTTGTGCTTCAATTCTTGTCTTCCATGTGAGCATCGTTGAAATCTTATGCCTAGCTATAAGGCTTTAATGAAAAGCGCTTGTTGGGAGACAACCCAATTTATTTTCCTTGTTGTTATGTAATAAATAATTTATCTAGCCGATGTTTTGGTTGTGTTTTTTGTGTTTAATTAGTGTTTGTGCCAAGTAGAACTGTTGGGAAGACTTGGGGAAAGTCTTTTTGATCTTGCTGTAAAAAAACAGAAACTTTAGCGCTCACGAGAATTGCTGCCATTTTTATTTGGAAGGTGTTATTTAGTTAATTATTTTTGAATATGATTAATAGATAAATTCCTCACGTCCATAAATTTATTTTAGAATTTTTGGTGCTCCAGAAGTGGTCTGAACCTACAGATTACTACAGACTGTTCTGTTTTTGACAGATTCTGTTTTTCTTGTGTTGTTTGCTTATTTTGATGAATCTATGGCTAGTAAAAGAGTTTATAAACCATAGATAAGTTGGAATACAGTAGTTTTAACACCAATATAAATCAAGAATGGGTTAATTACAGTACCTTGAAGTGGTATTTTGTTTTCTTTCACTAACGGAGCTCACGAGATTTTCTATTTAAGTTTTGTGTTGTGAAGTTTTCACGTTTTGGGTAAAGATTTGATGGATTATGGAACAAGGAGTCGCAAGAGCCTAATCTTGGGGATGCCCATGGCACCCCAAGGTAAAATACAAGGACACCAAAAACCCTAAGCTTGGGGATGCCCCGGAAGGCATCCCCTCTTTCGTCTTCGTCTATCGGTAACTTTACTTGGAGCTATATTTTTATTCACCACATGATGTGTGTTTTGCTTGGAGCATCTTGTATGATTTGAGTCTTTGATTTTTAGTTTACCACAATCATCCTTGCTGTACACACATTTTGAGAGAGACTCACGTGATTTGAAATTTATTAGGATACTCTATGTGCTTCACTTATATCTTTTGAGCTATATAGTTTTTGCTCTAGTTCTTCACTTATATCTTGTAGAGCACGGTGGTGGATTTATTTTATAGAAATAATTGATCTCTAATGCTTCACTTATATTATTTTGAGAGTCCTTTAGAATAACATGGAAATTTGCTTTTAGGAATAATATTAAAACTTTCATAGAAGTGCATTGATAACTATGAGAAGTTTGATACTCGATAATTGTTTTGAGATATGGAGATGGTGATATTAGAGTCATGCTAGTTGAGTAGTTGTGTATTTGAGAAATACTTGTGTTGAAGTTTGTGATTCACATAGCATGCACGTATGGTGAACCGTTATGTGATGAAATCGGAGCATGATTTATTTATTGATTGTCTTCCTTATGAGTGGCGGTCGGGGACGAGCGATGGTCTTTTCCTACCAATCTACCCCCCTAGGAGCATGCGTGTGTGTTGAGTCCATGGATTATACGCACTCTCACCCTTCCACCATTGCTAGACTCTCTAGTATCGCGCAACTTTCTCCGGTACCTTAAACCCACCATATACCTTCCTCAAAACAGCCACCATACCTACCTATTATGGCATTTCCATAGCCATCCCGAGATATATTGCCATGCAACTTTCCATCGTTCCGTTATTATGACACGTGTCGGGGGTTGGGTGTGACATATTCCAATGGATGGCTTATCATGGTGGGGGCGAGTAGAACATCGACGGTGCCCGGAAGCGGGATAAGGCGTAGACACGAACGCCGGCGTACTTTACCCAGGTTCAGGGCTCTCCTAGGAGATAACAACCCTACTCCTGCTCTGCGGGGTCTCCGCATGATCACTAAGGCAAAGGGAGTACAAGGACGCTCCTCGAGCTGTATGCTGGAGGTAGGGGAAGGCAGGGCTAGCTCTCTCCTCCCTCTATGATCTGGTCTAGTTCTAATGGGAGGAACCCTTTGCATGGGTGCCCTGGGGGGTTTGGGTTTATATAGGCCTAACCCCTAGGGGTACAATGGTAAAATGACTGGGCGCAGGGCCCAGCCGTCAGTCTCTTCGCCTGCCGGCCTTTCTGCCGACTGCTGGGGCCCGCCGACTGGTGGGCCCCGCCGACTGGTCCGGTACGGAGCCGACAGGCCGTACCCACCTCTTGTGGGTCTTGCCGGCTGCTGATTACTGTAGTCGTGCTTCTAATGATGCAGGCTTGGTCATGGGGTCGTGGCTACAGTCCCACCGCTTGGCGGGTGATAACTGTAGCCACTCTCTGTCTCGTCTGATTAATGGCGCGGGGGACCCGTGGGAGGGGCTGGCCAACTCCCGGGGGCCGACTCCCTACGGGTCCGACTGGTGGCGCTCTTGCCATCTTCTGGACTCTCGCTGACCGGTAGGGCCCGTCATCCGTGGACCGTACTGACAGGCCGTTGTGGGTGCAGGACTCCGCCCACTATTGCTGATGTCAGGGATGGCATAGCAACAGTGCAGCGCCAGACGGAGATCTCCGTTGGTACGGCGCACTGTGGCCTAGCCATTCCCTGGAAAGGGGAGGGAGTGGGCTTCACTGTTGCCACTCCCCGTCCCATCACCCCTGATGTGGGCATGGGCTTTGTTGGTGCCGTGGGCCGACTCCCCGTGGCCGGCTTCTCTGGAAGCCGCCATGTGGGAGTCGGCCGGTCTTGACCTCGCCTCTAGGACTCGGCCGCATGCGGGTAGTCGATTGTTCCTTCAAGCAGCTTCTAGAAGGCGGCTCTTCATCTGGAGTCTTGTGGGGCGCAGCCAGCCCCGATGTCTTGAAAGGTTATGGGCCTCGGGTCAGCCTACCCGTGGTCCATTACTCCGACAGTAGTCCCCGAAGCTGATGAGGCGTTGCGGATGATCAGCCGAGGAGCCTCAGCAGTTTCTTTCTCCAAGTGCTTGAGGTGAAAACCTCGTTCGACTTCTGCCGGGCCGACTGGCAGGAGTCAGACTCTCCCAATTTGACTCGTCCAAAATTTTCGAACGCCCCGGCGGGATCCCAGTGGCGTACTAGCTAAGCTTCCAGGCCACCACCCGTTTCGGTCCCATCACATGGCAATGAGCGGCCGGGCCAGTCTGCTCTCCCACATGCGCGACGGGACGTGCCTATAGGTGGGGCCCGCCACTACCGTGCCTCGGCACGCGAGCGGATCCGCTGTGGCCGGGGTGGACGGTTGAGGTTCCCGTGGAGTTACTGCGTGCAGTAACTTTGCGCAATAAACGCGGGGGCGCGGGGTAGTGGGCGCAGTAGATCCCACAACCGCCCCCTCGGCTTCACAGCCCATGAGTCTATAAGTAGGGGGGATGAGGGGGAGCGGCGGAGCACGCGTGCCCCACCTCCCCATACTTCTTCTTCTTTTCCCTCTCGCCACTGCGCCTCAAGCTACGTCGAGCGCTGCGGTGGTCCGCTCACAATGAGCTCTTCCTCCGCCTCCACGCCCCCTGCGTCACACTCCGGCACCTGGAATGGTTCGAAGGTCCACGACGATCACGTCGATTTCCTCTGCAAGACGTGTCGGCTGCCCGGCGAGGACCTCGTGCGGGTCTGTCTTGCGTGGAGGGGGGAAATCTCGCCGGTGCCGCAAGAGGACGAGCGGGTCGTCTTCCGCTCGCACTGCCTATGCGGCCTTGGCCTACCAGCGAGTAGCTTCTTCCGCTCTTTTCTTGAATTCTACGGTCTCCAGCCGCACCACCTCACCCCCAACACGGTGGTGTTGCTGTCCGCCTTCGTCGCCTTGTGCGAAGGCTTCCTCGGCGTTCTCCCCACCATCGAGCTCTAGGGGGGGTTCTTCTACTCCAAGCTCGACACCCAAGCCGCGGGCGTGCCGGCTCAGTGCGGCGCGTTCATCGCCGTGCGGAGGTCGGGGCGCGACAACTCGTTTCCCTTCATCAAGCTGATAAAGTCGGTGAATATGTGGCAGTGGTCGTACTTCTACATGAAGAACGTCTCCGCGGAGGGCGACTGGGTCAATCTGCCGGCCTACGTAGCCGGCCGGCCGGCGGGGAGGCACCAACTGGTCGTATCGGGCCAGGAGGCTGACGCCCGCAGGAGCTGGCGCCGTCACGCGACTCCGAGTGCTGACGCAGTCGGAGGGCATGACCGGGCCAGATTTGCTGGCCACCTTCATGGCGCGACGAGTGCTCCCACTCCAAGGTCGCCCCCACATGATTTGTCAGATGAGCGGGCATCGGGACCCGAGTCGGATGTGCACCAAGGAAATGCCTCATGAGGAGGTAGCCTATATTGTGAATTATCTTGAGAACTGCGACCTCAAAGAAGAGTGGCAGTTCGGCAAGGAGCCATATTCACGTGCCGCCCCTCTGCCTCTGGTGAGTCGCTTCTTTTTCTCTTTTTCTTTGACTCTCCTGACTTCTTCATTGCCGAGTTCGTCTTGTCCGATCTGACCAGTCGGCTTTGGTCAGAACCCCCTCCTCCAGCCAGGAGCTGGCACTGTGGGGCCGGACCACGAATTCCTCCCCGACCGGGTGGAGAGCGACGTTAACGACCCCGACTTGGGGGGCGGCGGCGCTGGAGGACGACACTGAGGGAGGAGGCGGCGCAGTGGGTGGCCCGAGACTTGGGGCCAGTCTCGAGGACTAGCCTGACGATGACGAGGAGGTCGCCCCGCGCCACCAGCCAGGAGCCAGCCAGCATGCGCGAGCTCGTCTGCCGCACCGGACGCCCAAGGCGGCGCTAAGAAGCGTAGGGTTGGGCCGAGCTTGTTTGGCAGCCGGCCGAAGAAGCCCAAGGGCTCGGCCGCGGCGACCAAGCGGGATGAAGCGGCCGCAAATGCCAACCGCTTCCGCAAGGAAGTGAAGACGCCGCAGCTGGTTTATGCGTAAGTGCTACCTTCCTTTGCGCCTTCACTTTTTCTTCATTGACTCCGTCTGAAATTCCTTCGCTTTACATTCTCGACTTTAGGGCCCTGCTCTCTCTCTCTCGAGAAGTCAGCCGCCGGCTCCATCATGAAGTCGGCGGAGACCTCCTCCACCACCCGCCAGATTGACCCGGCCGCCGACCTCCGGGAGGCGACGGAGCAGAACGCGCGGGAGGCGCGTGAGGAGCGGGAAGCCGCCCGCCTGAAGAAGGCGGAAGATGACAAGGCAGAGACCACCGCCCTAAAGAAGCTGGCGGAGGCCGAGGCCGCCGACGTAGAGAAGAAGCATGCTGAAGAAACCGCACACGGCCAGTCGGCGGTGTTTGTTGTCCCTCTGAACTCTGCGCCACCACCACCGGAGTTCACGGCGCAGACTGGGGAAGTCGGCGACGTGAACCCGATCATGGAGAGGGACGGCGACAACATTGCCACGCCGGACGTAATCGTGCCGCCACCATCGCCGTCCGGGAGCGCGCCAGGTGGGCAGCCGGCGGACCCGCCGGTGCCGCCAACTGAAAACATGGTGGCGACGGGCCTGGCTCTCGAGGTCGGCACACCGACGCGCCGCCGTCTCGTGAAGGCGGCCTCGGCGCCGCGCCCGCTGGAGACCGGCGCCGCGAGCTCCACGATCCCGGACACCGAGGCGACGAGCGCCGCGCCCACTGGGTGGGTGCGGGGAGGCGGGACGGGCCCGTTAAACCGGGCGCTTATGGATGTCCAAGCCAAGCACCGAGCCGAGGGCGATGCCATTAAGGAATGCACCAAGGCGTATCTGGCATCGCGAGCAACCATCCGGGTACGCGTCCTTCCTTCTTTGTTTCTGTTTCTTGTTCTTCTTTGTGGGGGCGTGCCAGCGCACCCACTGGGTGTAGTCCCCGAGTTTCGGGCGGGCTGCTGAGCAGGAGGCTCGGAACTCTAATCGGCGAGTTCCAAGTACCAACACTTTGTCTAAAATTTTGTCGCAGGATTACCACAATCTTCACGTGACCACCTTCAGCGCCAACGTTGAGGAGCTGGCCAAGCGGACCGCCGACTTGTCAGACAGCCAGGGTGAGTCCTCTTCTGTCTCTGCGGGGGCGCGCTGGTGCACCCGCGGGCTTTAGTCGCCGAGATTTGGGCCGACTACTGAGCAGTCAGGCCGGATCTCCTCGGCGACTATTCTTCTTTTGTTGATAATTCCTTTCTTTGCGGGGGCGCGCTGGCGCACCCGCGGGCTGTAGTCCCCGAGATTCGGGCCGACTCCTGAGTAGTCGGGCTGGATCTCCCCGGCGACCTTTCTTCCTAGCTGATGACTGACACCTTTTCTTCTTCTTCCGCAGAGGCCAACGCCGCCCTGCAGCAGCAGCTGGGCGAGGCCAACACTGCACTGTGTGTCAAGGAGGAGGATTGCGGCCAACTGGCGGAGGAGCACGACCGGCTGGCCACACAGCTGGTGGAGCAGAAGGAGCTGCTCAAGAAGGCCCAGAAGGAGGCGGAGGACAAGGAGACCGAATTCGCGTCCGAGCGCTCCTCCTAGACCGACACGGAGGCGATGCTGGTCTCTAGCTTCCATGGGATCGAAGATCTCGTCGACGGTGAGCTTCCCCTCATTTTCCTTTTCTAAGCTGCCGACTGCTAGTCGAGTCGACCTCTAGTCTTTAATCTTGTTCTTCATTCTTCTGCCTTGGCAGACTTCTTCCCTGGCCACGAGGTCACTGCCAACCAAGCCATCGAAGCGTCTCACGAAGGGCGGAGGGCGGACGGCGCACAGATCGCCGCCGACGCCCCCGAACTCTTGGCGAGCAGATCCTGAGCATCGAGGCCCACCTTCGGCCGGCTCACCAGATGTTGCGCCGGCTTCAACGTGTCGGCGCCCAGGCGATTTCCGCCCTGTGGCCGGATATGCAGGCGCCGCGCACCCCCAGTCGGACTGCCGACTGGCTGGAGGTAGCGGCTGGCCGCCTTGAGGCCTGGAAGGGCTCTTCGGCCCGGGCTAGGGCGCGCCAGGCCTTAGAGTTCGTTAAGGCGTGGTATCCTAGGTTGAGTCGAGCCCAGCTAGCCACGTTCCGGCTAGAAGCTCAGGCGGAGGTGGCGGCCGTGGAAGACGATCTTGTCAAGCGCGCAGCGTCGACCGCCGAATACACCGACACCAGCGTCTTCGTCCCAGAGCGGGCTAAGAACGGCGAGGAGGCGCCGCCGGAGTGGTTCGGGATGAACCCGGACGACGGCGAGGACTCGGCGGAGGTGATTGACTCCAGTGGCGAGGAAGAAGGTGAGGTGGAGCAAGGAGACGAGGAGGAGGCGCCAGAGGTCGGAGCAGACGGCCAGCCCTAGCTCGACCGTGCCTCTAGCAACGAGTCGCGCCCAACCGAGCCAGCTGCTGCCAGAGGTGACCAAGCGGAGACCAACCAGCCGGCCGCTACGGCAACTGGCACTGCCGACCCCTCCGGTCCACCGAATCCATTTGTAGTTTCCTAGGCTGCCACTTCATCTTTGTTTATCTACTTAATAGTCTCGATGAACTTGTTAATTTGCACAATTCCACCCGCGGGGTGTATCTTGAACTTCTGTTTTGAAGATTCGGCCAAGGGCCTTTTTTATGTATATATTTCTCCGCGTTCTATCTCTTTACCCATTGCTCTTTGGCTTTTTTCTTTAGCCGCCTTCCCTTGGTTGCTGTCTTGCCAGTCGGACAGCCACTCTGCGGACTATTGCTGGATCAAGTACTTAGCTTTTTTGGGAAGGCAAGTTCTTAGTCGTTTAGAGTTTTTTAGCAAATTGATTAGAAAACAATGAGCCAGCTACTCAAGAATTGGTTGTAAAAGGCTGGAAGCCGGCTTAAACTATGTACATGCTTTGAGTCCTTAGCCATTTTTCATGTGGATGCCCATTCTACCTTACTCCTGCCCACCAGACAGTCACTCTGCAAGCTGCGGCTTCTAACAGGAGACGGCTTAAGTGCCACACACTACTTGTCCGGCTGCAGGAAGCATTTCATAGTACAAGACAGCAAGTCCCCAGGGCGACAAGTCGAACCCGGTGTCGAGCGGCATAACAAAGAATAACATACTCATAGGCATAATTCTTATCATATAGATAAAAGAGGGCAGTCCCCGAGCTCTTCTCGGGGGGCCCGAAGTCTTCATACTTTAATACGAAAGTTAGCGTGGTACATACTGCATTAACTGTAAAATCTTCGGAGGAGATTTGCATTCCATGGCCGCTCCGTCTCTTTGCCGGAGTCGTCCCTCTTGCGTGCTCGGGGCTTCTGAGCGTCGATCGGGTAGTAGGAGTCGTTACCCAACACTTTGCTGATGATGAAAGGGCCTTCCCAAGGTGCTGAGAGCTTGTGCTGGCCAGCTGTTCGCTGGATCAGCAGGAGCACAAGGTCTCCTTCTTGGAAAGATCTCGGCTTGACCTTCCGGTTGCAGTATCGGCGCAGGCTCTACTGGTAGATGCTGGACCGGTTGAGTGCCAACAGCCAGCCCTCTTCCAGCAGATCGACGCCGTCTTGGCGTGCTTCTTCTGCTTCCTCTTCGGTGTACATGGTGATTCGAGGGGAGTCGAATTCTATGTCCGTTGGGATGACGGCTTCGGCACCGTAGACGAGGAAGAAGGGTGTGAAGCAGGTTGACTTGTTTGGAGTTGTGCGCAGGCTCCAGAGGACGGCTCGCAACTCGTCAAGCCAGCAGCCGGCCGAGCGCTCCAGAGGCTCGACCAGTCGAGGCTTGATGCCGGACAGGATTAGGCCGTTTGCTCGCTCTACCTGGCCGTTGGACTGCGGATGGGCGACGGACGCTAAGTCCAGTCGGATGCCCTGCGTCGCGCAGAAATGGGCCAAGGCACCTTTGGCAAAGTTTGTGCCGTTATCGGTGATGATGCTGTGCGGTATGCCGTACCGAATTGTGATGTCGGAGATGAAATTCACAGCAGTCGGACCATTCAACTTCTTGATCGGTTTTGCTTCTATCCACTTGGTGAATTTGTCCACTGCGACAAGTAAGTGAGTCAAGCCGCCTCGTGCCGTCTTGAATGGTCCCACCATGTCCAGGCCCCAAATAGCGAAGGGCCAGGAAATGGGAATAGTCTTGAGTGCAAAAACTGGCTGATGTGGCTTGGAGCGGAACTTTTGGCACCCTTTGCATTTTTGGACCAAGGCCTTGGCGTCTTCAAGAGCAGTCGGCCAGAAGAAACCATGGCGGAAGGCTTTGGCGACGAGTGCTCTTGAAGCCGCGTGGTGGCCACACTCGCCTTGATGGATGTCCTTGAGAATTTCTTGGCCTTGCTCCGGCTCCACGCGCGCTGGTAGACACCAGTGATACTGCGCCTTACAAGCTCTCTGTTGACTATGGTGTAGGCTACCGCCCGGTGTTGCACTTGTCGAGCTAAGATCTCATCATTTGGCAGCTCTTTGTTCACCAGGAATTTGAGGATGGGCTGGGCCCATGAAGGTGCTGCAATTTCTGCAACTGTCAGGACTGCGACTTGGATGAGGGCGGTCCGGCGGGGAGGCGGCGGGTTGGAGTCGGTAGCCGCTTGCTGTGTTGGTGAAGTCCCCGGGCCGATTGGCGCAGTCCCCGGGCCGGGCTCTGAAGTCTCCGGGCCAACCGCCGCAGTCCCCGGGCCGGGTGCGACTGTCACGACCCTCGCTCCACCTGCCGGAATGCTCGTGCCGTCTGCGGGGGCTCTCGAGTCGGATCCGACTGCTTCAGGAGGAGCCAGCACGAAAATAGAGTCTGACTCTGGCGATGGTTTGACAGACGGCTTGAGGAGGCGCTGAAGGGCGACGCCGGACGGTATTGCTTGATGGGTGAAGCCGATTCGAGCCAGGGCGTCTGCTTGGTCGTTGTCGTTTCTTGGTACATGGAGAAATTCGCACCCCTCAAAATATCCACTGAGTTGTTGTACGAGGAAGCGGTAGCTCACCATTTTTGCGTCTTTGGCGTCCCAATCGCCCGACGACTGCTGGACCACCAAGTCGGAGTCACCATAGCACAGGATCCGACGAATGCCAAGCCCTTTGGCCAGCCAGAGCCCGTGAATGAGTGCCTCGTATTCGGCGACGTCGTTGGAGGCGGCAAAATGGATTTGCAGCACATATTTGAGCATGTCGCCTTTGGGAGAGGTGAGGACGATGCCGGCACCCAAGCCGGTGCGCATCTTGGAGCCATCAAAATGCATTCACCAATGGGTGGAGTCGGGTGCTGGTGGCAGATACTGGGTCTCGGCCCAGTCGACGAGGAAGACAGTCAGTGCTTGCGACTTGATGGCGGTGCGAGGCTGGTAGTAGATGGTGTAGGGGGCCAAATCTATGGCCCATTTGGCCACTCGGCCCGAAGCATCCCGGCTCCCGATGATCTCGACTAGTGGGGCAGTGCAGACCACAGTGATTGGATGTTCTTGGAAGTAAGGCTTCAATTTCTTGGCGGAAAAGTGCACGCCGTAGCACATCTTCTGGTAGTGGGGGTAGTTTTGCTTGGATGTCGACAGTACTTCACTCAAATAATATACCGGTCTCTGGACTGGTAGTGCCTTGCCTTCCTCCTTGCGCTCTACCACGATGACTGTGCTGACTACTCGGTTGGTGGCGGTGATGTAGAGGAGCATGGGTTCCTTAGGAGTCGAAGCCGCCAGGACAGGTGGAGTAGTCAACATCTTCTTTAGTTGGAGAAAAGCTTCATCCGCCTTGTGGTTCCACTCGAAAAAAGTGGTCTTCTTCATGAGTTGGTATAGGGGGAGAGCCTTCTCACCCAGTCGACTTATGAATCGGCTGATGGATGCCAAACAACCGGTGAACTTTTGTATGTCCAGCAGTCGGCCGGGTACTTCCATCCTCTCAATGGCCTTGATCTTCACAGGGTTGCATTCTATGCCGCGTTCAGAGACCAGGAAGCCAAGAAGCTGGCCAACTGGTACTCCGAAGACGCATTTCTCCGGGTTGAGCTTGATTTGAAATCGGCACAAGTTCTCAAAGGTCTCCTTGAGGTCCTCCAGCAGTGTTCCACGCTTCTCCGTCTTCACCACCACGTCGTCCATGTAAACGTGGGCGTTTCTGCCGAGTTTCTTGAGGAGGCACTTCTGCATGCAATGTTCGAAGGTGGCGCCGGCATTCCTCAAGCCAAACGTCATGGTCAAGTAGCAGAAGGCTCCAAACGGCGTGATGAAGGCAGTCTTCAGTCTGTCGGCCGGGTTCAACTTGATCTGATGATATCCTGAATATGCATCCAAGAAACTCAACAGCTCGCATCCGGCTGTGGAGTCTATCACTTGGTCGATCCTTGGCAAAGCGAATGGGTCCTTGGGGCATGCTTTGTTGAGGCTAGTGTAATCAATACACATTCGCCACTACTTGTTCTTCTTCAGTACCAAGACCGGGTTGGCTAGCCATTCTGGAAAGAACACCTCCATGATGAAGCCGGCAGCCAGGAGTCGGGCTATCTCTCCTCCAACAACTCTTCTCTTCTCTTCTGACAAGTGGTGCAAGGGCTGCCTGACTGGCTTGGCATCAGACCGGACATGTAGTTTGTGCTCGGCGAAATCCGTCGGGACACCTAGCATGTATTTGGGGGACCATGCGAAGATATCCCGATTCTCATGGAGGAAATCGACGAGCTCGCCTTCCTATTTGCTGTCGAGGTTTGCACCTACGACAGCGTACCTCTCCGGGTGTTCCGGGTCCAAGGGTATCTTCTTCGTTTCTTTGGCCGGCTTGAACGAGCCCTCAGCTTCCGACTCCTTGGGATCGGACGACATCTCTGGCTACTTGCTTGCCATCGCCACAACCCGATCAAGGAGCCGCTTCTCAGCTGTGATCACGAGGGACTCGGCCAGCCGACTGCTTTCTGCCGCGCAGGCAGACGACTTCTTGTAGTCGCCGGTTATGGTCAGGATCCCCTTGGAACTCGGCATCTTCATCTTGAGGTAAGCATAGTGGGGGACAGCCATGAACTTGGCCAGGGCAGGCCGGCCAAGTAACGCATGGTATGGGCTCTCAAGGTCCACCACCTCGAACCAAATTGACTCTCGGCGGAAATGATCTTTGTCTCCGAAGAGGACGTCAATCAAAATCTTGCCGATTAGTGAGCAGGAAAGGCCAGGAACTATGCCATGGAACACTGTCCGGCTGGACTGAAGCTGCCTCTGTCTGATTCCTAATTTCTCCATGGTATCCTTGTACAGGATGTTGATGCTGCTGCCACCGTCTATCAGGACTCTGGAGAAGCGAGCAGCTCACTTGTCCGTGGCAAAGGTGGCGTCCAAAACCAAGGCATAGGAGCCGGGTTTGGGCATTACTTCCGGGTGGTCAGCTCTGCTCTAGCTGATGGGCTTCTCACACCAATGCATGAACTCTGGTGTCTCAGATGCTACTGCATTCACCTCTTGCTGCTGCAGCCGCCTGCTGCGTCGATCATCGGCCACGCTGGTGAACACGACATAGGTTCCATGCTCTTCTAGGTACTCATCTTGTATCGCCCCGACTAGTCTGACCGCCGGCTGCTGGGGCGGAGGAGGAGGCGGCTGCCCAGCAGGTGGGGGAGGGAAAAGGCCATCTCCCTTGGCGATCCTGGTGAGCTAGTGGCACTTCCGAGTGGTGTGCTTGGACGGCTTCGCGCCACTATGGAATTTGCAGGGTCCATCCAAAGTCTGCTCATATGAGAAAGCCGGCAGCCAGTTGGGCTTGCCGCCCTTCTGACGTTTGGGCTGAGGCTGCCCTTCCGGCTGTTGGTCTTCGACTGTCGCCACCTACCGGCTGGTGGAAGCCGGCTGTGGGGCTTTGCGCTTGTGGTCGTTCTGCTGTTGACGCCGATTGGCGTCTCCAGCCGGGGTTCGAGGAGCCTGAGGAGCCACCTTGCCTGTCGCACTAACTTGGATCTCCGTCTTCATGGAGGAGTCGGCTATGGCATATTTGTCTTCTATGATCAGCAGCTCGCCGAGGGTCTCCGGCTCATCGCAGAGAAGCCTGTTCTTGAGGAGGGTGCCCTCTCGGCATCCTGCAGTGAAGTACTCAATGGCCTGCACCTCATGCACGCCCTCGCAGGAGTTGCGGAGCTCGGCCCAGCGCGTGAGGTAGTCACGAGTTGACTCGTTGGGGCCTTGCACGCACAAGCAGAGCTGGCGAGGTTTGGGTGGCCGCTTGTACGTGCTGGTGAAGTTGCGGACGAAGGCTTCGGTGAAGTCGACCCAACTGTTGATGTTGCAGGGCCTCAAGCTGTTCAGCCATGTCCGGGCCGTGCCCTGGAGCATGAGCGGAACGTACTTCACGGCAACATGCTTGTTGCCATTTGCTATGCTGACGGCCGTGGAGTAGTCAACTAGACAGTCTTCCAGCTTCACGGAGCCGGTGTATTTGGGTGTGTCTCTGGGGAGCATGAACCCTTTGGGGAAGGGCTCGTCTCGAATGCGGGGGCCGAAACACGGCAGACCCAGCTCATCTTCTTCTTCAAGAGCCAGGGATTGGTGGAGACGGTCGATCCGGTGGCGGGCGTCATTCTCTCCAACTCCCTCTCAGCGTCCAAGGCGGTTGCCGAGCGTCGGGTGATCAACAGGCGGCGGGGGGACTC
>NC_041392.1:439566809-439591497 GCF_002162155.2 Triticum dicoccoides
ACAATTGTCCCATCATTCCACTGCTCTTGGGCGGCCGTCTTGGTCGCACTCTATGGTGATGCGAGTCCGACTGCGGCTGACAGCCGTCTCCTTGTCCTTTCTTCCACGGATGCCACCAGTCGGCGTCCGAGATGTCGCGCCTTGGTCTCGGCGGGGAGGCAGGTCATCATTCTGCCGGTGCGGTGCATTAGTGCGGCAGCCGGCCTCGTTCTGCTCCGCAGCCGCGTCAAGGAGTCGTTGGACGCGCTCCGTCATCAAGCGACGTTCTTCGACCTCGAATTTGTCCAGCTCGTCCGCTGCCGCCTGGGCGGCTCGGATGTCCCCGCAGGCGTGGCGTAAACGGGGCGATTTTCCCCGAAAAGGTCGGCGATGGCCATGCTGCGCTGCTGGACCGTGCCAAGGCGGCTAGGTCCAGCTGGAGCCGGCGTGCCGCCCACAGCGCGGTCCATCTCGCGCTGGTAGGCCTCTGATAGGCATCTCATGCTGGCCAGCTTCTTTGCACCTTCGACTAGCTGAAGGTGGCGTGCCTCCAGCGTCTCGGCGTCGGCGTCTTCGGGAATGGGCGCTGCCAGGTCTTGCAGCGTCGCGCTGAGCGGGCCATAATCACCCCCACCGGAGTGCTCTCCATGACCAATGACAAGCACTTCCGTGACGGTGCTTCCGCCGCTCTCCGCGCAAGGGAGCGGCTCGTCGTAGACCACCACGTTGGTGGGGAACGTGTCAAGCGATGCGGTGTCAGAGTCGACCATCATTGGGTCAGTGGAGCCTACGGACTCCAAGTCCCCAGATGGCTCGCTGGTGACGTGGAGTTGATCGAGGAGGCCCGCAAGGAGGCTCTCGGGGCCGCCTGTGCCCGCGTCGGAGAGGCAGACCCCGCCGACAAGATCGGCGAGGCAACTGGCCGCGTAGGCGATTTCAGCGCCATGCAGCGCGTCAGCGCAGACATTGTCCGGCGTGCCAGGCTGGCTGCGCTCGCCAGGGAGGAAAAGGGTTCCCGTCCAGAACAGGTGTTCGGACGACGGTGCACTAGGCCCCACGGTGGGCGCCAAATGTCGGGGGTTGGGTGCGACATATGACAATGGATGGCTTATCATGGTGGGGGCGAGTAGAACGTCGCCGGTGCCCGAAAGCGGGATAAGGCGTAGACACGAACGCCGGTGTACTTTACCCAGGTTCGGGGCTCTCCTAGGAGATAACACCCCTAGTCCTGCTCTGCGGGGTCTCCGCATGATCACTAAGGCAAAGGGAGTACAAGGACGCTCCTCGAGCTGTATGCTAGAGGTAGGAGAATGCAGGGCTAGCTCTCTCCTCCCTCTATGGTCTGGTCTAGTTCTAATGGGTGGAACCCTTTGCATGGGTGCCCTGGGGGTTTATATAGGCCTACCCCCCAGGGGTACAATGGTAAAATGACTGGGCGCAGGGCCCAGCCATCAGTCTCTTCGCTTGTCGGCCTTTCTACCGACTGCTGGGGCCCGCCGACTGGTCCGATACGGAGCCGACAGGCCGTACCCGCCACTTGCGGGTCTTGCCGGCTGCTGATTACTGTAGCCGTGCTTCTAATGATGCAGGCTTGGTCATGGGGTCGTGGCTACAGTCCCGCCGCCTGGCGGGTGATCACTATAGCCACTCTCTGTCTCGTCTGATTAATGGCGCGAGGGACCCGTGGGAGGGGCGGGCCGACTCCTGGGGGCCGACTCCCTATGGGTCCGACTGGTGGCGCTCTTGCCGTCTTCTGGACTCTCGCTGACCAGTAGGGCCCGTCATCCGTGGACCGTACTGACAGGCTGTCGTGGGTGCAGGACTCCGTCCACTGTTGCTGATGTCAGGGATGGCATAGCAACAGTGCAGCGCCAGACGGAGATCTCCGTTGGTACGGCGCACTGTGGCCTAGCCATCCCCTGGAAAGGGGAGGGAGTGGGCTTCACTGTTGCCACTCCCCGTCCCATCACCCCTGATGAGGGCATGGGCTTTGTTGGTGCCGTGGGCCGACTCCCCGTGGCTGGCTTCTCTGGAAGCCACCAGGAGGGAGTCGGGCGGTCTTGACCTCGCCTCTAGGACTCGACCGCATGCGGGTAGTCGACTGATCCTTCAACCGGCTTCCAGAAGGTGGCTCTTCATCTGGAGTCTTGAGGGGCGCAGTCAGCCCCGATGTCTTGAAAGGTTCTGGGCCTCGGGTCAGCCTACCCGTAGTCCATTACTCCGACAACACGCTTCATCATTGTCATATTGCTTGCATGATCATGTAGTTGACATCGTATTTGTGGCAAAGCCACCATTCATAATTCTTCATACATGTCACTCATGCATCATTGCACATCCCGGTACACTGCCAGAGGCATTCACATAGAGTCATATTTTGTTCTAAGTATTGAGTTGTAATTCTTGAGTTATAAGTAAATAAAGTGTGATGATCATCATTATTAGAGCATTGTCCCAGTGAGGAAAGGATGATGGAGACTGTGATTCCCCCACAAGTCAGGATGAGACTCCGGACGAAAAAAAAGAGGCCAAAAAGAGAAAAGGCCCAAATAAAAAAATAAAAAAAATGAAATGAGAGAAAAAGAGAGAAGGGACAATGCTACTATCCTTTTTCCACACTTGTGCTTCAAAGTAGCACCATGGTCTTCATGATAGAGAGTCTCCTATGATATCACTTTCATATACTAGTGGGAATTTTTCATTATAGAACTTGGCTTGTATATTCCAATGATGGGCTTCCTCAAAATGCCCTAGGTCTTCATGAGCAAGCGAGTTGGATGCACACCCACTTAGTTTCTTTTGTTGAGCTTTCATATACTTATAGCTCTAGTGCATCCATTGCATGGCAATCCCTACTCACTCACATCGATATCTATTGATGGGCATCTCCATAGCCCGATACGCCTAGTTGATGTGAGACTATCTTCTCCCTTTTTGTCTTCTCCACAAGCACCATTCTATTCCACATATAGTGCTATATCCATGGCTCACGCTCATATATTGCATGAAGATTGTAAAAGTTTGAGAACATCAAAAGTATGAAACAATTGCTTGGCTTGTCATCGGAGTTGTGCATGATTTAAATATTTTGTGTGGTGAAGATAGAGCATAGCCAGACTATATGATTTTGTAGGGATAACTTTCTTTGGCCATGTTATTTTGAGAAGACATAATTGCTTAGTTAGTATGCTTGAAGTATTATTATTTCTATGTCAATATTAAACTTTTGTCTTGAATATTTCGGATCTGAACATTCATGCCACAATAAAGAAAAATTACATTGAGAAATATGTTAGAAAGCATTCCACATCAAAAATTCTTCTTTTATCATTTACCTACTTGAGGACGAGCAAGAATTAAGCTTGGGGATGCTTGATACGTCTCCAACGTATCTATAGTTTTTGATTGCTCCATGCTATTATATTATCTATTTTGGATGTTAATGGGCTTTATTTTACACTTTTATATCATTTTTGGGACTAACCTACTAACCGGACGCCCAGCCCAAATTGTTGTTTTTTGCCTATTTTAGAGTTTCGTCGAAAAGGAATATCAAACGGAGTCCAAACATAATGAAACCTTCAGGATGTGATTTTCTCAACAAACATGATCCAAGAGACTTGGAGTGGGCGTCAAGAAACGATCTAGGAGGGCACGAGGCAGGGGGGGCGCGCCCTCCACCCTCATGGGGCCCTCGTTGCTCCACTGACGTACTTCTTCCTCCTATATATATATATATCCACGTCACCCCCAAACATCCAGGAGCACCACGAAAACCTAATTCCACCGCTGCAACCTTCTGTACCCAAGAGATCCCATCTTCGGGCTTTTCCGGAGCTCCGCCGGAGGGGGCATTGATCACGGAGGGCCTCTGCATCAACTCCATGGCCTCTCCGATGACGTGTGAGTAGTTTACTTCAGACCTACGGGTCCATAGTTATTAGCTAGATGGCTTCTTCTCTCTCTTTGGATCTCAATACAAAGTTCTCCTCGATCTTCTTGGAGATCTATTCAATGTAATCTTCTTTTGTGGTGCGTTTGTCGAGATCCGATGAATTGTGGGTTTATGATCCAGACTATCTATGAACAATATTTGATTCTTCTCTAAATTTTTTTATGTATGATTGGTTTATCTTTGCAAGTCTCTTCGAATTTTCAGTTTGGTTTGGCCTACTAGATTGATCTTTCTTGCAATGGGAGAAGTGCTTAGCTTTGGGTTCAATCTTGCGGTGCTCGATCCTAGTGACAAAAAGGGAACCGACACGTATTGTATTGTTGCCATCGAGGATAAAAAGATGGGGTTTAGATCATATTGCATGAGTTTATCCCTCTACATCATGTCATCTTACTTAAAGCATTACTCTTTCTTATGAACTTAATACTCTAGATGCATGCTGGATAGCGGTCGATGTTTGGAGTAACAGTAGTAGATGCAGAATCGTTTCGGTCTACTTGTCACGGATGTGATGCCTATATACATGATCATACCTAGATATTCTCATAACTATGCTCAATTCTATCAATTGCTCGCAGTAATTCGTTTACCCATCGTAATACTTATGCTCTTGGGAGAAGCCACTAGTGAAACCTATGGCCCCCGGGTCTATCTTCCATCATATTAATCTTCCAACACTTAGCTATTTCTATTGCCGTTTATTTTACTTTGCATCTTTATTTCTCTTTATCATAAAAATACCAAAAATATTATCTTATCATATCTATCAGATCTCACTCTCGTAAGTGAACGTGAAGGGGTTGACAACCCCTTTATCGCGTTGGTTGCGAGATTCTTATTTGTTTGTGTAGGTGCGTGGGACTCGAGCGTGATCTCCTAGTGGATTGATACCTTGGTTCTCAAAAACTGAGGGTAATACTTACGCTACTTTACTACATCACCCTTTCCTCTTCAAGGGAAAACCAACACAGTGCTCAAGAGGTAGCACCTCCGTCCCCGTCCTGATCAAGTGGCGGCCATCATACCACGCGTACATAATTACGCACTAAAAATACCATGGACCCGGACAGAGGCATAATCAGCTTGTGATCCGCAATACACCTCGACCGCCCCGGACACTCATAGTTTCACTATTCCCCTTTTTTCTTTTGTTTTTCCTTATTTACAGGCCTTTCCTGGCGGCTTGACCATCGATTCTTTTCGAAGGATAAAACACCAAGACAACAAGAAGCATGGACGTACTAGGAAACTCGTAGGTGGTCTCTTTAACGATCCCTTTACCTATCTTCAGGACCCACACGCAGCTCTCTCTTGCTGAAGGCATAGAAAATAGCCTTTCCACTTATTGCATTACTTATATAAATGCGCTTTAACGCACCAATGAAATTATAATAGAAACAGTTTGCGGCCCAAATTTTCACGGCTGTAGCTTACCACTGGTTCTTCCTTTTTCTTTCTTTTTGCTTTTCCTTTCTAGTAATTCTATCATATAACACCTGTACACTTGGGTGCGTTTCAATTTGCCACGGGTTTCATAGCGCCCCACAACATGGCAACAAAAGTCCGAACACTTCTACAGTATAGTTCGGCACCCCGAATTTAGCACTATATGCATTGGCTCTGAATCATGTCTTTGGTCAATAGTTGGGTTGTCCGGCTCCTGTGCTTGCTACCTTACGTTCCGCTATATCGGCTAGGGTAGTAAACGAAGAACTACTGCGATTGTGCCTTGGTTTACCCAAGTGAGCACCTCAGTAGAGAAAGCCAAAAACTGACTGTCATGATGCGGCGAGAGCCGGACAGCTCTTCGGAGGTCTCAAATACTTAGAGATTTTTTCGGCATTACGCGAGGGATTGGTACTTACCTGATCAAGTGTTTACAGCATCCTAGTCCGGATACTAGGGGTTGCGCATATATTTCTATTGTCGAACTCCTATGGCTAAGTGAGAGTGCTAAAGCCGGATAGTCCGATTGCCTGGTTCGTCGCGCTAAACACCTCCTTGAAGGACCAAACAATTGGATCAAGAGTGTTTAGATTACATCCCGAACACCCCCCTATTTCCTACGTGGGGGCAAAAGCCGGCGACTGGCCAACTCTCAGATTTCACATAAAACGGCCGCACAGGAGGAGAAATCTTTTAAAGCATTATATTACATAAAGGTTTTGTTTCATCATACAAGGCAAAGACAACATGAATGTATTCATTCAAAAATAATGTCTTGCCCAGACTGCATTGCTACAATGCGAGACCCCTCTAGGACATCTACAAAATAGCGCTCGGGTGTGCGGTGCTCCTTGCCTTCTGGCAGCCCCTTGGTCAGCTCGACGGCGTCCATCTTCGCCCACCACATCTTGCAGCAGGCGAAGGCCATGCGCGCACCTTCAATATAGGCTAATCGCTTGACGGTGTCCAGCCGAGGACAGGCGTTCACCAGCCACTTCACAAGCCCGAAGTAGCTGCTGGGCATAGCTTCGGCTGGCCATAGCCGGATTATCAAATCCTTCATGGCCAGTTCGGCCACCCTATGCAGCTCCACCAGTTGTTTCAGCTGATCGGTGAAGGGCATGGGATGCTCTGGCGCAAGATACTACGACCAGAACAATTTCTCTATGGAGCTCCCTTCTTCGGCTCGGAAGAACTCCATGGCATCGGACACACTGCGCGGCAGATCTGCGAAGGCTCCTGGAGAACTCTGAATCCGGGTTAGTAAGAAATACTTCTTCTTCATATACTTGCTTTGCATACTAAACGCCTTACCCGCCGTGATCTTCCTGGCCTCTTGGATCTCCTGGAGGGCACCCTGGGCTTCAACCCGGGCCGCTTCCGCGCTTTGACGAGCCTTGGAGAGTTCGGTCTCTCGAGCCAAAACATCGCCCTCCAGGGTCTCGTACTTCTTCACTGCATCCTGGAGCTCTTACTAGACCTCATTTAGCCGGGCCTTTAGCTTCTTGCGAGCGGCCTGCTCCTTGACAGCTTTCCCCTCGGCTTTGACCAGGGCCTTTTTTAGGGCCTCGACCTCGGTCATTGCCCCTACACATATAATGACACTACAGTCAATATACATCATTTACTTTTCTGAATATATAGCGAGCCATTGCATACCTTGCTGGTCTTCTAGCTGCTTCCTCGCTTGGCCGAGTTCCTCCTCGGCCTGCTCCAGTCTCTGCTTTAGTCCAGAGACTTCGGTAGTGTGAGAGGTCGCGGCCAGCAGAAAAGCCTGTTTATTCACATCAGACACATTTTAGTTAGTTTCCTGCAAAATTTCATTGATCCTCTGTCTAGCTTCTCTTTCCGAACACCGGACAATGTCTCAGGGGCTACTGTCTATACTGAGATTTTCTCGGTTAAACGTTACTTACCTCAAAACCTGTCAGCAGGCGGCTGCAGGCTTTGGTCAGTCCGCTCTTAATGGACTGAACCTTCTCAATCACCGTACCTAGAAGGATATGGTGTTCTTCCACAATGAAAGCACCTCGTAGCGCTTCCAATAGATTATGCGGCACCTCTGGTTGGACAAAGGTCGCCGGTGGGACGGGCGTGCCTCCTTCTCTTGAAGGAGGCTGCTTGTCGGACT
Organism: Triticum dicoccoides; assembly: GCF_002162155.2. NCBI lineage: Eukaryota > Viridiplantae > Streptophyta > Magnoliopsida > Poales > Poaceae > Triticum > Triticum dicoccoides. The sequence goes on from NC_041392.1 coordinate 439,574,321, forward strand.
GCGGGGCCGTATGGGTCTCCGGATCCGTGCTCAGAGGGGGGGCGAATTGAGTATGGCCCCCATCGTCAGTCTCCATGGGGGTTTGTTCCCCCATGTGTCCGACGGCCTAGGTATCGCCCTCCGGTGCCGCCTTGACGTCCTCCCGAACCTCTCCCTGGCCTGGGAAGGTCCTTTGGGACAGCACCTCGATGTCTCCCTTGGCCTTGGGAGAGTAAGCGGTCGGCGGTGTCTCGCTGGCCATCTCCTTTGAGTCCAACGAGCCTCTTGATGAGGATCGCTGGGAGCTGTCGTGGGTCGGACTACAATAGCACAATTAATCATGTCAATACAACAAAGAGGAGAGGTTAGATTTATGGGCATGTATGAGTCTTAGCGCTTACGATGCGGCCCGAGGCTTAGTGTAGGGGCATCGCTCCGGACTACTATCGACGTCCCATGCGGAGCTGCCCACGAGTGGGCCTTTCCCTTTCTTGGGAGCCTCTGCTTCCAGAATTGTGGAGGCCGCCCTCTTCTTCCTCCCCCCATCAGGGGGAGAATCGCTCTCCTCCTCCTCATCGTCGTTGTCTTCGGCAACGGAGGAGCGGGTCTTGTCTTCGTACGTCGCGTCCGAAGCACCCTTACGGCGGGGGCCACTCCGGACCCCCTTGGCATTCCCTGTGGCCTTCTTCGCCGGCGCCGTATAGGGCGCCGGCACCAGCATCTTCGCTAAATGCGGGATGACTAGTTCTTTAGGCAGCGGAGCCGGACACTGGATCCACTTCATCATCTCCACCTAGTCCTAAAGAAGCAATGATAATAAAAGCTTAGATATCATCCTTGAAACAAGCAAGTAGGGGATGCGTTAAAATTAACATACCTCATTGGCGAGGTGGTTAATGTCATGCCTGCGGTCCGAGTCTGTGGCCGGCGGTGTCTCGTTGCCCTTGAAGAGCAACTTCCAGGCATCTTCGTGAGTAGTTTCGAAGAGCCTCTTCAGGGTATGGTGCTTCTTCGGATTGAACTCCCATAGAGGGAGGCTTCGGCTTTGGCACGGGAGAATCCGGTGAACTAGCATCACCTGGATTATATCGACAAGTTTGACATCCTTGTCCACCATGCTTTGAATGCGCATCTGCAGCGCAATCAGCTCATCTGGCGAACACCAGTTTGGGCTCTTCTCAACCCAGGAGGTGAGCTGAAAGTGCGTTATATCGACTAGAGGGGGGGTGAATAGGCGATTTTTATGAAAGTATTCAAAACATGGGAGTTTTGAAGACAAACAATAAAATTAAACCTATTACCATGCAGCGGAAGGTAGGCTACACTAGGCAAACCATAGTCAAGTATTCAATGAAGTGAAAGCACAAAGACTAATAGCAGCTAGGTAGTAAGGATCAGGTAGGAAGATATTGTGAAGCCAAACAGAACACGCAGTCACTCAGTGAAGACAAATGATAGAGAAAACATACAATGTCTTCACAAGGAGGAACGGTAAGTAAAGTGAAGTGAAGATGAAACCAGTGACTCGTTGAAGACAATGATTTGTTGGACCAGTTCCAGTTGCTGTGACAACTGTACGTCTGGTTGGAGCGGCTAGGTATTTAAACCTTAGGACACACAGTCCCGGACACCCAGTCCTCACCGTATTCTCCTTGAGCTAAGGTCACATAGACCTCTCCCAATCACTCCGGTAAGTCTTCAAGGTAGACTCCCAAACCTTCATAGACTTCGTTCACTGGCAATCCACAATGTCTCTTGGAAGCTCAGAACGCGACGCCTAACCGGCTGGAGGATACACAGTCCTCAAGTGTAATAAGTCTTCAGATCACACAGACAAGAAGACTTAAGTGATGCCCAATTCTCTCTGGCTCTAGGAGGTTAGGGCTTTATCCTCGCAAGGAATTCTCTCTCAAAGGCTTCGAGGTGGGTTGCTCTCAAACAACAAAAGTTGTACTCTCAATCTGAGCAGCCAACCGTTGATGGTTGTAGGTAGTGGGCTATTTATAGCCACTTGGCAACCCGACCTGATTTGTCCGAAATGACCCTGGGTCACTAAGGAACTGACACGTGTCCCAACGGTCAAATTTCAAACTCACACGGCAACTTTACTTGGGCTACAAGCAAAGTTGACTTGTCCGACTCTGGACAAGATTCGCTCTCATTGTCTTCACTCGAAGACATAGGATTTTGGTTTAGGCATCACTTCAGTCATTCTGACTGGTTCTCTTGGACCCCACTTAACAGTACGGTGGTTCCTATGACTCAACACAAAAGAAAAAGAACTACGAGAGATCTAAGTCTTCGAGCTCCATAGGCTTCATATCGTGTCTTCTCTTGTCATAGTCTTCAATGTGAATATCTTCATATACCACCTTTGACTTCAATGTCTTCATAAAGTTTTAGGGGTCATCTCTGGTAGTAAAACCGAATCAATGAGGGACTTCTATCTGTGTTATCCTGCAATTCTCACAAACACGTGAGTCCCTCAACTAGGTTTGTCATCAATACTCCAAAACCAACTAGGGGTGGCACTAGATGCACTTACAATCTCCCCCTTTTTGGTGATTGATGACAAACTAGTTGAAGTTTTCAACGGGGAATATAAACTGTGAAATTGTGAAGGATAAGGAATTGTCTTCATAAGATGCAAGGGCTCCCCCTGAAGATGTGCATATAAGTTAATTTTCTTTTGGAATGCAAATGCACATGGCAGGTGGTACTTGTGGAGTTCCACTTCAACTTATGATGACAATCCACTATGCATGTGAAAGTATATGAAGATAATGCCATGCATAATGGAAAATGGACATCTGCAGAATGAGCTAAGTGCGGAATTTATCGTCGCACATGCGGAATTCATCTTCGCAAAACAAGGTGGCAAATAAGTAGCTGATGACCATCTAGTTTAAGTGTTACAACTCATAAGAGCCAAATGTAGCAAAAAACGAGAGTTGTAAGCACGAAGCAAAATATAAGGCACCCGCCCATATGAACCCGCTTGAAGACTATCAATCTCATATGCTTCTCCCCCTTTTGTCAGTAATGACCAAAAAGGTTTCAAGACATAGAGCCTCTACTCGTTCCCATGAGGAGTAGGTGAAGTAGCAGGGTTGTTGGTGTTGTTTGGCGGTGCAGAAGAGCTTGGAGGTGCTGAAGAGTATGGCGGTGAAGTAGCATCGTCTTCTTTGTCAATGATTTTGGCAGTGACTGTGGCAACAGAGGAAGAGTACTCTGAGTCTTCAAGGGATGGAGTTCCTAGCAGCACAACCCTTCGAGGAGGTGTGGAGTCAAACTTGAATCTCTCAGTGAAGCCATCCTCTTGAAGATCAGCTTTAGAAAGCATCATCGTTATCCCTTTCCATGTGCGGCGACAGGTTTCATGGGCAACGAATGCATTCTTGGTGGCAAGATTTCGAGTGCGATTCACATCCACCAAGAGGCTTTTCATCTGACGCTTCAGCCAGTCATGATGCCTATCTTGTTTCTGATGAAGGGCCACAAGAAGCTCTCGGTCGTTGAGAACACGAGTGCGCTTCTTGGGTCTTGAAGCAGTGGCACTGTCAGTGGCTTCAGTTGATGCAGGGTGTGGTGCACGTGTAGTTCCAGCCAAAGGATACACCCAAGAAATTGCTTCAACACCTTCAACGTTTTGTGTAAAACTCTGATGTTCTGCATTCTGAAGACTTAGGGGATGCTTAGCAGGCTCAGAATATATGGCTTCAGCAGACATGTCCACGTTAGTCAAGAAGATCCGATGGTTGCGGGCTGAGGGCTAATACGAGATGGCAGAGTGTAGCTTGATCAGCCGCATGACCCAAGGGGCGTAGAACTTCAAACCAAACAGATCCATGCCTGATGCAGCAAGTTGGCGTATAAAGAAGTCATGTGCATTGAAGCATTTGCCATGCAGTATATAGAACACCAAGGTCTTCATTGCACCCTGAAGCTTGACATTTGGAGAGTGCCCTTTGATAGGCCAGAGAGTCCGCCTGATGATGTGATAGATGGTTCTGGGCAGGTACTCAAGGTCTTCAACGAAGAACTCTGTGGGATACGCAGCATCTGGGGGCAACGGCTTCATCATGCTGAGCATTTGACTCATATTGGGTTCTGGCCACTGAAAGATGCTCTCAATAGCTTCAGTATGCAGCTGACATCCTTGCTCGAAGAGATCGCCAGGAGTGGGCAAGCCAGTGAGCTCAATGATGTCAAATGCATTGGCTTCATGATGAACATTGCCAGTCATCCACTCCAGGACCCAAGTCTTCGGATCTCTGTTGTACCCTTTGATGTGAAGTGTGGCATAGAATTGTAGCAGCAGCTCTTCATTCCAATGCTCTTCATCTGTAACAAACTGCAGCAGATCCACTTGCTTGAAGCAATCCAACGCTTCTTCTAGACAGGGCAGACCAGCTATAGCTTCAACATCAAGGCGCTTGTGTGGGAAGATGCGACCTTGGTTGTAGAGAATGCAAGAGTAATAGCTTCGCTGAGGATAGCTCCAGAACCGATCAGATGATATTCCTTCCCTTGAGTAGGGGTTCTTGGAGCTATCGAAGAACGTGTTGTCTGCCCTGAAGCCATTGATGTTAAAGGAGCCAGGTGCTGATGCAGGACCTGGAAACCTTGGCAGTCTTGGGATTGGCTTTTGGACCTGAGGCCTGTGCTCAACATGATAGTTGAATTGGGGACCTGCAGTAGACTCAGGAACAGAAGTGGCGGGATCAGTGGCTTCGCTTTCTTCTAAAGCTTTTGCTGGGGAGGGCTCCACATTAGCTTCGTTGTTGGTTGTGGCAGCCTCAAGATTTTCATCCCCCACTTGACTCGCTGGAGGGTCGGTTACAGGCACGTTCTCCTGGAGAACTGCTTCTTGGTGGAGTAGGGGAGTGGGCTCTGGTGGTACATCTTCTTCCGCGGCTGATGCAGCCGGAATGTCTTCAGCATAGACTTGAGGCCTTGGACCTTTGCAAAGCCTGCGGAATGCAGACGATGCCGGTGGAGTTGGAGTGGGCTGGGCCTCATAGTCTTCTTCCTCTTGAGGGCGATCCGCCCATGAAGCATTTTGTGCAATTGGCGTCAGTGGACGACCAATGCTGATGAGTTCGCTGTTTTCGAACTGGGGAAGGACTGCATCATCTTCTACATTGTCATGATGACCAATGTCTTCAGCAGCGATGGGATCGGCTGCTGGAATGTCTTCAGCTTCAGGAGCCTCTGTGGAAGCAGGCTGATGAACTGTCAGTTGACGTTCTGCGTCAGGATGAACCATAGAAATGGGTTCAACTAGCAAGGGCTCTGTGGGAGCAGCCCGAGCTTTCTTGGTCTTTCTCTTTTTCTTTGTGGCGGTAGGAGAGGCTTCAGAGTGTTTCCTCTTCCTGGCTTCAGCCTCAGCAGTTCTTGTCTTCTTGAGCTCTGAAGCTGTTGACCGGCTCTTTGGCTTCGAGCCAGTCGTTCTTGTTGGGAAGACAATTGGAACTGCTTCTTGCCTTGGTGCATCATCTTCAGCCGTAGCAGGCTTCTTCTTCTTTGCGGCCATCCTGGGGTCGATGCCAGGACGCCCAAGTGCTTTGCGCTTCTCAGCCTCATTATAGGCTTGTGCACATCTGTCAGCCAGAGTCTTCATGCGCTCATGCGAACCCTGAGCTTCTGCATGCTTCTTCACAAAGGCTTCCTTGAGCTCGTGCATCATTGTCTTGAAGTTCTTCACTTCTTGCATGCTGAGCTTGGCCATATGCTTCTTGAACTGAGCCTTTTCATAGTCAATCTTCTGCTTCAGTTCAACAATGCGCTGGGCAATTGCAAGTTCTGAAGCAATGGCGCCTTGGAAGGCGACACTGAGGCCAATGGGCAGCTGCAGATCTTCAAAGCTGATATTTGGCGTGTCAAACCACTCGTCAATGAAGTTGTGGATGATGTTGACATCAAAGAGAGGCAGATCATTGAAGATTTCTGCTTCTTCTTTGCTCGTGATGAGTTGCTCAAGAGCGTCATCTGCAAGATCTTCATCACTTGATAGATCAATGTCTTCGTTGCGCAGAATGGCAGCAGCTGTTAGCTCTTTGCTAGTGTGAGACAGAGGCATCTTGGCCTTCTGGGGCTTGGAGACGCGGGATATGTCTTCAGACTACACACTGTCTTCAGGAGGTGCAGTTGCAAGTGGCTTCACCCTTGAGATTTTTGGTGAAGGGGCTGGCTTTGAAGTTTTTGGCTTCTTCTTCAACTGCTTTGGCTTCGACACTGTAGGCGCGTCATCAGACTCAGTGTCAGCCGCAGGCTCATTCACTGCAGCCCCTTGAACCAGGATGTAGGTGATGAGGCCATCAAGGTTGGCGAAAGGACCAATGACATTGGGTTCTGCATCACATGTGCCATCTGCCCTTGGTGCTGAGGGACCAGGGTTGAAATCTAACCCAAACTTCTTCTTGTTCTGCTTCGCTGAGTTTTGGGCAAACTGGAAGTTGCGCTTGAACAGATTGTCGTCACGACACCAGAGTAGTGACGACGGATGTGCATCATCAGGCTGTGGCCCACGAACCATGCATGTATAGAAGCTTTGGGCAATAGCTTCATCTCTGGACCTGGGTTGAAGATTCTTGTATAAGATGTCTCCCCACGGTCTTTTGATGGCACTTTTCTCAGCATACTCTTGGGTTGTGAAGCGGTATTTGAACCATTGTTCTGCCCAATAGCGTCGAATCCATTGGATTCGGGTCTTGCGCTGACCATAATCCTCTTCAGGATCCGTCTTATACATTTCTGCGAGTTCATCAGGCAGATCTTTGGATGTTCCGCCATGACGTTGTCTGCCCCCCCTTCCTTGCTGCTTTCTCTGAAGCCATAAACTTTAACTTGAAAGGCTTCAAGATGTTCAAAGGCTTCAAAGGCTTTCTCTTGCTGGACCAACAGGAACTGGCTTCAGGAGAATTTATGTGTTGCTGTAAGAATTCTGCAAATGAATGCAGACTATGAGAACCAAAGGATTCTTCCACGGACATGTACCTATGACAGCATTAAGGTGCGAGGGAAGGGGAAGAGGTCATATGCATTCTCAGAAGATTTTGAAGATAAATCAGTTTAGAAGACATTGACCTCAAGTGCGAAGACATTCACTCATAGATAAGAAGTTGGTTCCAGATTTGTACGAATCCACAGATCAGTACAAGTGAGGAATCTAACTACTTTGTGAAGCACAAGTGAATATACTAGGCATGTTATGAGATGCAGTGTGAGAGAGATCTAGCTTGTGTGAACAGAAACTTCTTGTGGTAGAAAGTGACAGATCAATAGGATCAACAGTGCTGTAAAAGGGAGTTTTATTTACCACACTGAGAACTGCTAGACGGAGTGGGAGATGAGGCCGAGCAGTTCGATCTTCCGTGCCCTAACTTGGCGACGGAGGACACCTACGGCGACGGCGGAGAGGACGATGTCCGTGGTCGGCGTGAAGACGGCGTCGGAGAGGTTGCGGCAGCGAAGCGCTTCATCGTCGGCATCATCGAGAGCTAGCGGTGGCGCTAGGGTTCGTGTGAGGGTGGAAGAAGAGATAATTACCGCTGTGAGTGTGTATTTATAGGCACAGGGGCGGCACTGTGCTATTACACAGGTGCCCCTGGCGATTCGTATCTGAGGAATACGTGGCCAGTATGCGGAATTTTGGGGTTTGTTCCACGTCCCACGCACGCCTGGATTGTCGGGTGGTCGTTCCTACTTCTCCGGATTTCATGTGGAGGAATGAGCATTGAAAACGGACTTAATGGTTGTCTCTGTATCTTCTGCTGACAAGGATGCAGTGAAGACATTCGACAGTTTCAATAGAATGCATATGACTTGGAGAGATAGAGTTTGAGATAGAAAGCATAGAGAAGTTGGGGTCTGATCACATTCACTTAGTTCAAAAATTCAACACGAAGACATAGCTATAAGTGAATGCTGTAGAGGACAAAACACTAACATATCTATATATATGATCAACATAGTGAAGATAATCATGAAAACTTGTTGAGTTCGAAGCCAAACCAAATGTGAAGACATTGCAAGGTAACGCCATGAGTGAAACACTTCAAAATAGAACGTTTGGTGGTGGCGTTACCCACCGTATAGGAAGTATTAGACCCAGACATGGCGCACAATTATCGTGGCGCTCTGAAGTCAAATTCCACATTAATGTATTCACACTTAGAATGTATGTCTTCATTGATTGAAGATATACTTCACTTCGTGTGTTGCACATCTAAGTCATCAATATGCATATGGGTTAGGATGTGTGCCTGATCACAGGACATTTGAGGATTCCAGGATATTTAGCTCACACCATAACTTGCAAAACCTCTTCTCATCCAAGGGCTTGGTGAAGATATCTGCCAATTGCTCTTCAGTGTTGACGTGTATGATATCAATGTCTTCCTTCACAACATGATCTCTGAGAAAGTGATGACGAATTTCAATGTGCTTTGTCTTCGAGTGCTGAACTGGGTTGTTGGCAATCTTGATGGCACTTTCGTTGTCGCAATAAAGTGGCACTTGCTTCAGATGAATGCCATAGTCCTTGAGTGTTTGCTTCATCCACAGAAGCTGAGCGCAGCAAGATCCAGCAGCACTGTATTCAGATTCAGCAGTTGAGAGAGATACACAGTTCTGCTTCTTTGAAGACCAACATACAAGTGATCGTCCCAGAAAGTGACATGTGCCTGATGTAGACTTGCGATCAACTTTGTCACCAGCATAATCAGCATCTGAGAATCCAACCAGATCAAACTCTGAGCCCTTTGGATACCATAATCCTAGAGTTGGGGTGTGAGCCAAATATCGAAGAATTCGCTTCACAGCTAAGTGATGTGACTCCTTTGGTGCCGCTTGAAATCGAGCACACATGCAAACACTAAGCATAATATCTAGCCTAGATGCACATAGATAAAGTAAAGAACCAATCATGGAGCGGTATACCTTTTGATCGAACTCTTTACCATTGTCGTCAGGACCCAGATGATGTTTGGCTGGCATTGGTGTTGTGAAGCCTTTGTAGTCTTGCATACCAAACTTCTTCAGGCAATCTTTGAGATACTTTTCTTCAGATATGAAGATGCCATTGCGTTGTTGTCGTATTTGAAGACCAAGGAAGAACTTCAGCTCCCCCATCATGGACATCTGATATTGCTCTTGCATCATATATCCAAACTCTTCACTGTACTTCTGATTGGTGCAGCCGAAGATAATGTCATCCACATATATTTGGCACACAAACAGTTCACCATCATATGTCTTCGTGAAAAGAGTGGGATCTAGGGAACCAGGTATGAAGCCTTTGCTCTTCAGGAAGTATTTGAGTGTGTCATACCAGGCCCTAGGGGCTTGTTTGAGGCCATACAGTGCCTTGTTGAGCTTGTATACCATATCAGGATGTTTTGGATTTTCAAAGCCAGGCGGTTGTGCAACATACACTTCTTCTTCAATCTTGCCATTGAGAAAGGCACTCTTCACATCCATTTGATATAGAAGTATGTTATGATGATTTGCATAGGCCAGCATTATGCGTATGGCTTCAAGTCTAGCCACAGGAGCAAATGTTTCATCAAAGTCAATGCCTTCCACTTGAGTATATCCTTGAGCAACGAGACGAGCTTTGTTTCTGACAACTTGACCATGCTCATCTTGCTTGTTGCGGTATATCCATTTGGTGCCTATTATATTGTGCTTCCGTGGATCAGGACGCTTAACCAGTTCCCATACATTATTCAGCTCAAACTGTTGAAGCTCTTCTTGCATAGCTTGAATCCATTCAGGTTCCATGAAGGCTTCTTCAACTTTCTTGGGTTCTAATATTGAGACGAATGCGAAGTGCCCACAGAAATTTGCTAGCTGAGTTGCCCTTGAACGAGTGAGTGGACCAGGTGCATTGATGCTATCAATTATTCTTTCAATCTGCACTTCATTGGCAACGCGAGGATGTACAGGCCGAAGACTTTGATCTTGCTGTTCATTGCTGTTGTTGGAAGGAATGTCTTCAGGCTGAGCATTGTCTTCATGTTGATCAGGTGCTGAAATGATAAGTTCTTCTTCAGGATGAGCTTCATAAAGTATAATTTCTCCAGTTCCCATTAGCTTGATTGATTCACTGGATGGAACTTCATCTAGCACATTTGGCAGCTGCTCTCTTTGTGAACCGCTGGTCTCATCGAACCGCACATCCACTGTTTCAACCACTTTGTAATGAAAGAGATTGAGGACTCTGTAGGAGTGCGAATCCTTTCCATATCCAAGCATAAAACCCCCATGTGATTTTGGTGCAAATTTTGAGGTGTGATGTGGGTCCTTGATCCAGCACCTTGCGCCAAATATTCTGAAGTAACTGACATTTGGCTTTTTGCCAGTAAGGAGCTCATAAGATGTCTTGTTCAGTAGCTTGTGAAGATAAACAGGATTGATTGTATGGCATGCAGTATCAATGGCTTCGGGCCAGAATTTTCTTGGGGTCTTGTATTCATCTAGCATCGTTCTGGCCATCTCAATTAGTGTTCTGTTCTTGCGTTCGACGATGCCATTCTGCTGTGGCGTGTATGGGGCTGAGAATTCATGTGTTATGCCCAAGGTATCAAGATATGTATCAAGGCCGGTGTTCTTGAATTTAGTGCCATTGTCACTTCTGATGTGCTTTATCTTGGCGCCAAAATTGTTCATAGCTCGATTGGCGAAGCGTCTGAAGACATCCTGCACTTCAGTCTTGTAAAGGATTATGTGCACCCAAGTGTATCTAGAATAATCATCAACAATAACGAAGCCATAGAGGCAAGCAGTAGTAGTTAGAGTTGAGTAATGAGTGGGACCGAAAAGATCCATGTGAAGCAGTTCGAAGGGTTGAGTAGTAGTCATGATTGTCTTCGAGGGATGTTTGGCCCTCGTCATCTTCCCTGCTTCACAGGCACCGCATAAGTGGTCTTTCTTGAACTTGACGCCCTCGATGCCTATGACATGCTTCTTCTTCGCAAGGGTGTGGAGGTTCCTCATGCCAGCATGTCCAAGCCTCCGATGCCAGAGCCAGCATTCTGAAGCCTTTGCTAGAAGACATACTACAAGCTGTGGCCGTGCTGAGAAATCTACTACGTACAAATCATCTTTTCAATACCCTTCAAACACTAGAGACTTGTCAGATTCCATTAGTACAAGGCAACGATATTTTCCAAACATTACGATCATGTTCAAATCACAAAGCATTGAGACAGACATTAAGTTGAAGCCAAGGGATTCAACAAGCATGACTTTATCCATGTGTTGATCCCTTGAGATTGCAACTCTACCTAGACCCAATACCTTACTTTTACCAGTGTCAGCAAATGTGATGTGGCTCTTGTCGGATGGACGTAAGGTTGAGTCCATAAGAAGACTTCTTTTGCCAGTCATGTGATTTGTACACCCACTGTCAATAATCCATTCTGAAGACGCTGGTGTCATACCCTACAGTGTAGTTAGGGGGATAGGCTTCACCAAGAGCATTGTGAAGCAAAAACATTTGACGAACTAGAGGGTTATGAAAGCTTAGATCTAGGTTAGGACTAATAGGAAGAGTAGCAAGCGATTCAGGTATGAAGTACATAGTAAGACCATTTGGGCATTTGATCTTGCGCCCTACAAGATGTTTAAGGTCCCCAGCAATAGTGTCAGACGATTTTGGTTTTCTGCTAGAGACCTTTCCCTGCAAAAGAGAGTTAAGCCTTCTTAACCACCCACATTTTCAAGGGTGGCTTAGAAGCAATAAGTCTAAGTGCAACATCTGAGAATTTTGGCTTTGAAGCCTTAGCAAATAGTCCTGCAGGCGGACAATAGTACTCATAAGAATAAGCAGAATAGTTCTTGGTCTTATGAACATGGCGGTTTGATGAACCGCTCTCATATTCATATGCCTGAGTATGGTTTCCCTGCAAAAAATTTGCGTTAGTGCAACTTAGGTGAGTCCTCTGTTTGTATGAAGCCTTTGGACCGTATGAAGCCTTTGGTCTGAGGTTTGTCTTCTTCAAGTGAGGTGTCATGAAGACATTCACAGGAAGATTTTCCAGACACTTTTTCAGAACCCAGATCTGCTTCACAGGCGGTCCATTCCTGCAGTTAGTACCAATGTACCTGGCAAACACTTCACCATTCTGATTCTTAAACAGTATATAGTTTGCATCAAAGGATTCATCAATTATAATGGGGTTAGCACAAGTGAAGCCAGTTAAATTGGATGGATCTACTGAAGGTTCCTTTGCAGCAACCCACATGGTTTTGGGGTACTGCTCAGGTTTCCAGTAAGAGCCATCTGCATTCATTTTCCTTACGAACCCAACACCCTCTTTCCTAGGGTTTCGGTTCAGAATCTGCTTTTTGAGGACATCGCATAGTGTCTGATGCCCTTTAATACTTTTGTACATCCCTGTTTCAAGCAATGTCTTCAACTAGCATTCTCATCAGCAATAGCGGTGGTATCCTCAGCACAGGGGTTAGTTACCGCATCAACAGTTGAAGATATTGCAACAGCAGTAGCAGTAGAACATTCAGCAACAGAAGTAGCATTATCACGCTCAATGCATTTAAGACATGGTGGTTCAAATCCTTCCTGAGCGGGACTGATCTGTTTGGCGCGAAGTGACTCATTTTCCGTTTGAAGATCTTCATGAACCGCTCTCAATTTCTCAAGATCTTGCTTCCTTTGAAGATAATCATAGGCAAGCTTTTCATGAGTTGTTGAGAGAGTTTCATGACGACTTTCAAGCTCCTGATACTTAACGTGAAGATTTTTATGTCTTCAATTAAGGATTCAGATCGAGTCATTTCAGCACCTAACAGATCATCGCTTCTGTCAAACAGTTTTTGAATGTGTTCCATAGCTTTCTGTTGTTCAGTTGCAATTTTAGCAAGTGTTTTGTAGCTAGGTTTTGAACCACAATCAGAGTCATCGTCACTAGATGTTTGATAGTGAGTAGTGCGTGTGTTTACCTTGGCACCGCGTGCCATGAAGCAGTAGGTAGAAGCGGAGTAGTCCTTGTCATTTGCATCGGTGTCGGTGATGAAGTCATTGTCTTCGGTGTTGAAGATGGACTTGGCAACGTATGATGTAGCCAGACTTGCGACTCCAGAGTCAGATTCCTCCTCAGACTCCACCTCCGCCTCTTCAGAAGCAGACTCCTCCTCTGAATCCATTTCCTTGCCAACAAATGCATGTGCCTTGCCAGATGAGCTCTTCTTGTGTGATGAAGACTTTGAGGAAGACTTGGAAGAAGACTTTGAGTATTTCTTCTTCTTCTTCTTGTCGTCAGAGTCATATTCCTTGCTCTTCTTCTTCTTGTTGTTCTCATTGTCCCACTGTGGACACTCAGAGATGAAGTGGCCAAGTTTCTTGCACTTGTGACATGTTTTCTTCTTGTAGTCATGAGCAGGAGCTTCATCATTCCTTGAACTTGATCGGGAAGACTTTCTGAAGCCTTTCTTCTTGGTGAATTTTTGGAACTTCTTGACAAGCATAGCAAGTTCCCTTCCAATGTCTTCAGGGTCATCAAAACTGCTGTCAGATTCTTCTTCAGATGAGGAGACAGCTTTTGCCTTCAAGGCACGAGTTCGCCCATAGTTTGGACCGTAGATCTCTCTTTTCTCGGAAAGCTGAAACTCATGTGTGTTGAGCCTCTCAAGTATGTCAGACGGTTCGAGTGTCTTGAAATCAGGACGTTCTTGAATCATCAGGGCCAGGATGTCAAACGAACTATCAAGTGATCTCAGCAGCGTCTTGACAATTTCGTGTTTGGTAATCTCAGTGGCGCCGAGGGCTTGAAGCTCATTTGTGATGTCAGTGAGTTGGTCAAATGTGTGCTGGACATTCTCATTGTCATTTCTCTTGAAGCGGTTGAAGAGGTTACGAAGGACACTGATTCTCTGATCTCTCTGGATTGAGATGCCTTCATTGACCTTGGAGAGCCAGTCCCAGACCAGCTTGGATGTCTTCAAAGCACTCACACGGCCATACTGTCCTTTGGTCAGATGACCACAGATGATGTTCTTGGCAGTAGAGTCCAGTTGAACGAATTTCTTGACATCAGCAGCATTGACACCTTCTCCAGCCTTGGGAACGCCGTTCTGGACGACATACCATAGGTCGACATCAATGGCTTCAAGATGCAGACGCATCTTATTCTTCCAGTAGGGATATTCAGTTCCATCGAAGACAGGGCACGCAGCAGAGACTTTAATTATCCCTGCAGTCGACATAGCTAAAACTCTAGGTGGTTAAACCGAATCACACAGAACAAGGGAGCACCTTGCTCTGATACCAATTGAAAGTGCGTTATATCGACTAGAGGGGGGGTGAATAGGCGATTTTTATGAAAGTCTTCAAAACATGGGAGTTTTGAAGACAAACAATAAAATTAAACCTATTACCATGCAGCGGAAGGTAGGCTACACTAGGCAAACCATAGTCAAGTATTCAATGAAGTGAAAGCACAAAGACTAATAGCAGCTAGGTAGTAAGGATCAGGTAGGAAGATATTGTGAAGCCAAACAGAACACGCAGTCACTCAGTGAAGACAAATGATAGAGCAAATATACAATGTCTTCACAAGGAGGAACAGTAAGTAAAGTGAAGTGAAGATGAAACCAGTGACTCGTTGAAGACAATGATTTGTTGGACCAGTTCCAGTTGCTGTGACAACTGTACGTCTGGTTGGAGCGGCTAGGTATTTAAACCTTAGGACACACAGTCCCGGACACCCAATCCTCACCGTATTCTCCTTGAGCTAAGGTCACATAGACCTCTCCCAATCACTCCGGTAAGTCTTCAAGGTAGACTCCCAAACCTTCATAGACTTCGTTCACTGGCAATCCACAATGTCTCTTGGAAGCTCAGAACGCGACGCCTAACCGGCTGGAGGATACACAGTCCTCAAGTGTAATAAGTCTTCAGATCACACAGACAAGAAGACTTAAGTGATGCCCAATTCTCTCTGGCTCTGGGTGGTTAGGGCTTTATCCTCGCAAGGAATTCTCTCTCAAAGGCTTCGAGGTGGGTTGCTCTCAAACAACAAAAGTTGTACTCTCAATCTGAGCAGCCAACCGTTGATGGTTGTAGGGGGTGGGCTATTTATAGCCACTTGGCAACCCGACCTGATTTGTCCGAAATGACCCTGGGTCACTAAGGAACTGACACGTGTCCCAACGGTCAGATTTCAAACTCACACGGCAACTTTACTTGGGCTACAAGCAAAGCTGACTTGTCCGACTCTGGACAAGATTCGCTCTCATTGTCTTCACTCGAAGACATAGGCTTTTGGTTTAGGCATCACTTCAGTCATTCTGACTGGTTCTCTTGGACCCCACTTAACAGTACGGTGGTTCCTGTGACTCAACACAAAAGAAAAAGAACTACGAGAGATCTAAGTCTTCTTGCTCCATAGGCTTCATATCGTGTCTTCTCTTGTCATAGTCTTCAATGTGAATATCTTCATATACCACCTTTGACTTCAATGTCTTCATAAAGTTTTAGGGGTCATCTCTGGTAGTAAAACCGAATCAATGAGGGACTTCTATCTGTGTTATCCTGCAATTCTCACAAACACATTAGTCCCTCAACTAGGTTTGTCGTCAATACTCCAAAACCAACTAGGGGTGGCACTAGATGCACTTACATGAGCCACATCGGAGCACCGGGATTGAATTCGGCAGTTGCGGCCCATGTGGCCTCGCAGGGTTCTGTGATGTAGAACCACAGTTTCTGCCATTCTTTGATCGTCTCTATAAAAGTGCCCTTTGGCCAGGAGACGTTGGTCAGCTTACTCACCATGGCGCCTCCGCACTCTGCGTGCTGGCCATCCACCACCTTCGGCTTCATGTTGAAGACCTTGAGCCACAGCCCGAAGTAGGGGTGAATGCGAACGAAGGCCTCACACGCGACGGTGAACGCCAAGATGTTGAGGAAAGAGTTCGGGGATAGATCATGGAAGTCTATCATGTAATAGTACATCATCCCACGAATAAAAGGGTGGAGTGGAAACCCTAGCCCACGGAGGAAATGAGGGGTGAATACCACACTCTCATTGGGCTTCGGTGTGGGGATGACTTGACCCTGGGCTGGAAGACGGTGGGCGATTTCCTTCGCCAGGTACCCGGCCGCCCGAAGCTCAATAATGTCCTTCTCCTTGATGGAGGAGACCATCCACTTGCCTTGACCTCTGGATCCAAACATGGTTGAGTGCTAGCTTGAGTGGGAAGAAGATGGGAACTTGGGCGCTGGAGCTCAAGAGTGGAATGGCAGTGGAAGAGAGAGGGCGTGGGCGAAGAAGGGGGAATCCTTATCCCCTTATAAAGGCAGTGAACATCGAACGCCTCCCCACTCGCCCTAAAACTCGCCTATTCTCAAGGGCTATGTAAAACGGCACGGTTGGGTTACCCACGCCCGCGTTGATGAAAATCCCGCAATAAGGGGACACGATCTCTGCTTTGACAAGATGTGCCAATGGAAACCACATCTCGAAGCGCGGAACAGCGGACAAAAATAGTTTGATATAGTGACCGAACAGATGCGATGTCATCTTGCAAAAAGTTGTCAGCAGATGGGACTCGTGAAATACTATATTCCTTGCGGTTGTGTGTGGTACTTGTGTTGCATATCAGGACACCTTCGTTTCATTCGAAGACTATCTTGGAGTATTCGGAAAGTAGAACCCGCCTTGCAATGCCGAAGACAATCTGCGCGCCGGACACATCGTCATTGAAGCCTGGTTCAGGGGCTACTGAGGGAGTCCTGGACTAAGGGGTCCTCGGGTGTTCGATTTATTGAATATGGGCCGGACTGATGGGCCGTAAGGATACAAAGACCAAAGACTCCACCTGTGTCCAGATAGGACTCTCCTTGGCATGGAGGGCAAGCTTGGCGACCAACTATGAAGATTCCTTTCTCTATAACCGACCTTGTGTAACCCTAGATCCCTCCCGTGTCTATATAAACCAGAGGGCTAGGTACGTAGATAGGCCGAGTCCCGAATAATCATATCCAGGTTAGACTTTTAGGGTTTAGCCATTACGATCTCGTGGTAGATCAACTCTTGTAATACTCATATTCATCAAGATCAATCAAGCAGGACGTAGGGTATTACCTTCATAGAGAGGGCCCGAACCTGGGTAAAACATCGTGTCCCCCGTCTCCTATTACCATCGATCCTAGACGCACGGTTTGGGACCCC
>NC_041392.1:439591979-439638350 GCF_002162155.2 Triticum dicoccoides
CACACACACACAAGGAAGGAGCCCAAATTTGACAAGGGGGGGCGGCGCCCCCCTTTCCTTCTCCTCCTCCCTCTCCTTCCCCCTTCCCCCTTCCGGTAAAAGGAAAGGGAGGGTCCGAATTGGACTAGGGGTCCAAGTGGGACTCATCCCACTTGGCGCGCCCTAGGTCGGCCTCCTCCCCTCTCCCTCCTTTATATACGAGGGCGAGGGGCACCTCTAAGACACATCAATTGTTCTTAGCCATGTGCGGTGCCCTCCTCCACCGTTTACTCCTCCGGTCATATTATCGTAGTGCTTAGGTGAATTCCTGCGCAAATCACTTCACCATCACCATCACCACGCCATCGTGCTGATGAAACTCTCCCTCGACACTTTGCTGGATCAAGAGTTCGAGGGAAGTCATTGAGCTGAACATGTGCAGAACTCAGAGGTGTTGTATGTTCGGTGCTTGATCGGTTGAATCGAGAAGGCGTTCGACTACATCAACCGTGTTAAGCTAATGCTTCCTCTTTCGGTCTACGAGGGTACGTGGACACACTCGCCCCCTCTCGTTGCTATGCATCTCATAGATAGATCTTGTGTGATGGTAGGAAATTTTTGAAATTGCATGCTACGTTCCCCAACACTTACCCCATTCCATTTATTTGGAGATGAATCATGTGACTTCAACAGTTGCTGCTTTGACTATCGGCTGCACTGCCTAGGCCAGCACCTCGTCCAGCCTACTGGTGACGAGTCTGGAACAATGGTGGCAAACCCTGTGCTACCACATGTAGATGATGACCTTCATTCGCTCGGTGGCATCGTGCGACTTGCGACATGCGTTGGGATTTTCCCCAAAGAGGAAGGGTGAAGCAATATAGTAGCGAATAGTATTTCCCTCAGTGAGAACCAAGGTTATAGAACCAATAGGAGAACCACGCAAATTCCTAGTGAGCAGTACCTACACACAGAAGAGGAAATACTTGCACCCAACGCGGGCAACAGGGTTGCCAATCCCCTTGAAGTCATTACTTGCAAGGATCAAATCTGGTAGTGGTATATAGATAAATTGAAAAGTAAAATAAAAGTAAATAAATTGCAGCAAGGTATTTTTGGTTTTTGTATTATGATAAAGGTAGACCGGGGGCCATAGTTTTCACTAGAGGCTTCTCTCTCGTAAAGATAACATATGGTGGGTAGACAAATTACTATTGGGTGATTGATAGAAAAGTGCATAGTTATGATGTTATTCATGGCAATGATCATGTATATAGGCATTACGTCCGTGACAAGTAGACCAAAACAATTTTGCATCTACTACTATTACTCCACCTCAAGAGTGCTTCTATGCTTGACTCTCTACATATTAAGTTCATAACAAACAGAGTAATTCATGAAGTATGATGACATAATGTAGATGGAATAAAACCAAGCAATATCATTAAACCTTGTCATTTTCCCTTAATGGCAACAATACAAATACGTGCCTCACTACCCCTTCTGTCACAAGGTGAGGACACCGCAAGATTGAACCCACTACAAAGCACCTCTCCCACTGAAGATAAATCAATTTAGTTGGCCAAACCAAACTGATGGATCAGAGAGAAATACAAAGCTATAATAATCAGGCATAATAAAGTTCAAAAAAGACTCAATTACTTTCAATGAACAATTTGATCGTAAATCCACAATTCATCAGATCCCAACAAACACACCGCGAAATAAGATGACAATGAATAGATCTTCGAGGAGAACATTGTATTGCAAATCGGAGAGAAAGAATAAGCCATCTAGCTAATCACTATGGACCCATAGGTCTGTGGTAAATTACTCACACATCATTGGAGGTGCGGCAAGGATGATGTAGAAGTCCTCCGTGATCAATTCCCCCTCTCTTAGAGTACAAAAAAGGCCTCCAAATGGGTTCGCGGAAGAACAAAAGCTTGCAGCGGCCGAAAAATTATTTGGGTGGCTCTTTGTTGGTTTGGGGATTTGTGAGAATTTAAAGAAGTGGAATTAGGTCAAATGGCGCTGTGTGGGACCCACAAGCTCAGGTGGCGCCCCCCTGGGACGTGTCGTATGAGCTTGTGGCTCTCCCGTGAGTCTTCTGGCCTCCTCTTGAACCTTCTAGGGTCCCTACTGGTCCGGAAAAAATCTCCGTAAAATTTCATCGTGTTTGGACTTTGTTTGGTATTGATTTTCTGTAAAAAAAACATGTAGAAAACAACAACTGGCACTAGGCACTAGGTTAATAGGTTAGTCCACAAAAATGATATAAAACTGCACATAAAGTATCTAAAATTGATAATATGATAGCATGAAACAATCAAAAATTATAGATACGTTGGAGACGTATCACGCCGCGATCGCCCTTAGTGAAGAGACTGAAGAATAAGACAATGGGCCGCATCGTTTCCCTCATCCCTTCATAGCGGTGGTGGGACAAACTAGGGTGCCTTCCTAGTCCTATGTCAGCCTATAGACGATGATGAGGTAACAAAATTCATTCTTATCCTTGTATCTAGTTTTTGTTCGATTGGATATGAGGTGACATTGGAAAAATGTTGACAAATGTTCAATGTTTGTGATTTAGTGATGATTATGTTATTTTTGGGGACCAACGGTCAATGAAAAATCATTTATCAACGGTATGATAGGTGATATCGTTGGGTAACATGATCTCAATCTTGAGGGTGCATTGTTGTCGTATTTTGAGCCATTCTAAGTGGACGATCGAGATATGGAACTTGATCAATTCCAACATCCTGGCTTGTGGAGGAAGAAAATAATTTGGGATGCAAACTAAAACACAGATGAGGATATTACTCGTGTGAGGCAAAAGGCAAGATATATCTCTCAATCCGGTCATTGGGAAAGATCAAACTAGCACAATGTATTGGAAGTGCATCGAGGAGCATTTCAAACATCATCATGGGTGTAACGAATCATAACCTCAAATCTCTCACAAATCGATGGGGTACGATTCACGAGAGCGATTGTTGAGTGGATTTTTCGGAGCAAGTGAAGCATGCTCGTCCTAGTAGTGTCACCATTGACCAACATGTAAGGAAACTTGTTGTTTTTTATTGCCACATTTGCATTACTTTCAGCATTCTTGGCCCAACAGAGATATCAACAAATGGCCAAGTCTAAGGGTGAATCGTTGGGCCTCCAAACATGTTAAAATTTGTTGGAAGGCAATGAGAAGTGAATGATGATCAATGATGACAAGAAGTGAAAGATGAGGAATGTTGATGGCATTCCAAAAATGGGAAGTGCAAGAAATCCTCTCCGGAGAGGGACAACAATGAAGATCTGGTCTCACTATTGGAAATTCTAGATTTCTTTTTTTTCACCATCTCTTCTTCTTTGTCAATGCTACTAAGTTCCTGACGATGACGGTGTTGAGGAAAGGTTGTCTTGAAGTCCCACTCCGGCATATATCATGGGTCGACCTGATGGGAGGAAGTAGGAAAGGAGAAGCTCAAGTGAGAAGGAGAGGTGGAGGTGATAAAAAAGATCAATGAGTTGATTAGGACAAGGAATGAGTAAGCGGAGAAGAGGAAGAAACAAAACATAGAGATGTTGGAGAAGAAGATCCAAGAGAAGAGGGCGAGATGGGATACTATGCAAGAGAGTAGACTGCATAAGGAAGAGATTGAGGACTAGGCTCAAAATTGAGGAGCGTTGGACGACAATCGAACGAACAGATGAGGAGAATCAGTTCACCATGTTGTATCCGAACGCCATTGGGCGCAAGAATTTTGGGAGGAAACATGAATGGTAATAATACATTTTAGGTCCGCTAAAGCAAAGGAAGGTACACGCATCGGAGAAGGGCAAACCACACACCCTAGAGGGGGGGAAGGTATGATATGTTTAAATTTGGGGGCAATCAAAGTGTTTGAATGAGGAAACCAAAATAAAATAAAAGTGAGGCTAAGATATGGCAACTGAGTTTGCACGTCTCCTGGCTAGCCTCTGCCCTCCGCCATATGCAATATGGCGACGTCAGATATGGCAACTCTGATAAGGGACTTACATGGTACGTCGACTTTTTAGTAAACTCTATTAGGGCATCTCTAGTACACATACTTACACTGGTCTCAAATATCCACTTTGGAAACGTTTAGGCCTCTAATGCGGACACCTACTTTGCGTCAGACGTGTACGGATGTATGAAATCCCTTAACTAGGCCCCAAGTCGAGATGCGGTGTAGGAGAGTCCGCGTGTCCATCACTCTAAACTTTGACAGCCCGGAGGCACCCATTTTGACCATTATATGCCTCAGTTTCCCGACGGCCACCTCAATTTCACACAGGATATCTCGGCTTCCTGCCGACCCATTGTATAATGCATCCACTTTCCCTCGTCTCTCTAACTGGGTGCTGCATACCTCCGCTCGCTACCCTTGGTGCCCCTCTCCTCTCCTGACCCCTAAGATGGTCATACCTCCCCTTAATAGCCACCATCACCGCAATCCACACCAGTCATGGCGCCTCCTCCCTGCTGCATGCCCTCCCCATTAGATAGTGTATGTGTCGTCATCGTGTATAGGAAGCCACCACCGTCAAGGAATAGGAGTCATGCATCGCTCGTGCCACTGCCCAAACCAAGCAGGAGGAGGTGCTCACCGCTCCTCACTCCAAACGAGAGCGTAAGAGTGAGCCACTCATCATGTTGCATGTGCAATGGAGGAGACACTTGCTTCCCGACACAAGGCACAAGCCAAGGACGCGTGCTGCAGATCCTGTTGATGCCCCCAATCAGGCCATCCAGCAAAAGAAGGTGGCTAGGATGAGCAGTGGTGACACTTGTTTTTATGCCGAAAAGGACGTTGTCGTCGCTCCCATCAGTGATGTAGCTTTGATGTGTTCAAGGAGAAGTTGTCTTCCATGGCTCTGGCTATGGTGATAATAGATTAGTTACTAATAACTTTAGAGAATAGTTATTATATATTTGTATGTCAATTGTAATGTCGAACATCTATTTATATCGAAGATTTTGCGTTCTGAGGAGAAAATGAGGTTTTTTAGGGCTAGGCTTGGATGGTCAATGCCCACCCAGTTGTCCACGAACAATTGAGGGTGTCCATTTGAGGTTTACCCTTGGATATGCCCTTAGGCCAACTCCAACGCGCCGACGCATTTCGTCCAGCCACGTACCTTTGGGTCCATGCAGACAGAAAACACGGCCTAATGCGACAACACAAACTAACGGATGCCCTTTTATTGTCCGCCACAACCCATTTCCAGCCCAAATTTGGGCTATTGTTTGCGTCTGCGTAGACAAGTCACGGACGCCTGCAACACCTTCCGTTGTCCTCCCCTAGCCTACCCATTTGTGGCACAAAGACCATTCTCCCCTACCCCTCCACACTCTACACCACAGCTTTGCCACCCTCGCCGCCGCCACCCAGTTCTGGTCGCTTCGCCACTGCCCCAGGTGTCATCGCCGCATCCACAAACTTCCCCACAACCACCGAATCCACTGGCGCTGACTCTTGTTGGTGTTTGCAGTTGCTCCTCGACGCTATTAGAGCACGAGAAGGCATGCCTACCCAATGTCATCGGCACTGCCTCTGCCTCCATGGGCTTCGACATGCCTGCTGTCTGTATGGGAAGAGGAGCCTGCCATTCACCTGCTACGACTCCATCACATCCGCCTCCGTGCCTCCCGCAAGGTGTTCGGTATTTTGCCCACAAGGTACCATGGTGGATAGCTTGGATGAGTTCTTTTACAATAACGTCATATGTTCATTGTACAATTCATCATCCGACGATGCGGATTTTGCGATTGCTACTATGGGAGAACGACCATTGCCTACTCTATAGCGATTATTTCCAGCTCACATCCCCACTGTTCAATGCCAAGCTTTTCTGGTGATGCTTCCGGATGGCGAGACATGTGTTCACCGTATTTGGGAGGGAGTGGTAGAGTCTGATGATTACTTCAGATGCAAGTATGATGCCCTTGGAAAGGTTGGCTTCTCCTCTTATCGGAAATGTACTGCAGCTATCTAGATGCTTGCATACGAAATTCCTGGTGATCTTGTGGATGAGTATGTCCGATGAGTGAGTCCACATTCCTTGCATCATTGTACAAGTTCTGCAAAACTGGGTTGCAGTGTTTGGCCCAGAGTACTTGAGAGAACCAAATGTTGTGGATACTGTAACACCCCCAGTGTCATGCTACAGTAATCCCATGTTTATGGTGCCATGTCATCACACTACTGTTGCTAATCCTCACTTGATCCAAATCACTGTTCATGTTCAAACTCAAATTCAAAGTCAAAAATTCAAATTTGCCAAACATGAAAACTAAAATGTTCAAAGTGTGGCAAATAATCACTGACTAATTGTCATGTTGGAACCAACCTCTTTTGGATTCCCAAAGTGCCCCTGAATTTTTTTTAATGGTCCAACAACTTTTAAATCTGGCCTTTTCTATTTCTAAAAATGGTTAGACAACTCCTTTGGCCTCGAACTTTTTGTGACTCCTAGAAATAATGTGCTTGATTTATTTGGCAAGTCTCCTTCCTAAAAAAACTGATTTAGTTTTATAAATTAATAGAAAACAGTAGCTAAAATTCAAAACAGAAAAGAAAAAGAAAAAGGGTAAAGGAAAAGAGAGGCCCCCTACTCACTGGGCTTTAGCCCACCCCAGCAAGCCGGCCCACCTCCCCCCGGTCGCCTCCCTCCTCTTTGTTCCCCCGACCGAGCCACTACAGGGGCTCGTCCCCGCTGGATCACTTCGCCGGCGACGCCCCGAGGGGATAAGGATCCCCCGCCGCCTCAGTCCTCTCCCCCGCACTCACCTGTCGCCCGCTCCGCCTCTCCCTCACCCACCGGACCCCTCCTTGCACTCCCCCTCGTTCCCCACCTCAACCAAACGCTGTCGTCGCCATGGCGGTCCCGTAGCTGCGGCCACCGCCCACCCCGCGCCTCGCCAGCACGTCCACAAGACGCGCCATCGACCTCTACCTCGACTATGCCTTGCCATCAAGCTCGAGGAGCACCACAGGCCGCGGATCGAGCCGCCCGCTTCCACCTCGGTCGCCGGCAATCTTCCTCCTCTCCGACGCTCCTGCTGCTCCTAACCTTCCAAGGGCCACTGTGCGTGCCGCTAGGTGAGCTCCTCCGTCCCCTGCTCCCCTCCTATGAGCCTCGTCACGTGCTGTAGCTAGCTGCTGCCGCGTCTGAGCTCTGTTCGCCGCCGACGAGCCCGTGGCCGTGGCCATGGCCTTGTCACGCTCGCCTAAGGCCTCCGGCGTGCTCCTGGTGCTTCTAGGAACGCAACGCGCACACGCACGCATCCTACCGTGCCCCTTAGCACCTACCTTGACGGGCGCCCGACCGCGTCGCCACCTCCGCTCGCCGCTGTCGTCCTTCCGGTGACCAAATGGTCACGGGCTCGCGATTGTTGGCCTCGCCACATCGCATATGCCTTGCCCAGCCTCTCAGCTCGTTCACGAAAGCACCGCATCACCTTCGTCGTAGCTCGCCCGAATGCGTCGCCGTCGGCGACGCCGCAGCTCCAAGCTCTGGCCGCACCAGCCGCTCCAGCCACCACCCTTCGACGCACGGTCGAGTGGCCGTTCGAACACGACCAGCCGTGGTCGATTTGGAGCCACGTAGAGTGGTCCCCGTCCGCGGCTGAACTGCCATCCGTCACGCTCGTCACCAGCGACGTTCTGGCCATCCCCGAGTCGAATTGGTAACGCCATCGCGCGCGCGACGTCAAGCCGCGTCGAACGCGCCTAGCCAAGGGTGCGGAGACCCACCGTAGCGCGAATCTGAGGCTCGCTGGCGTTCGGCCGCCACGAAAAGCCTCATCGGAGCTGTTCTGGCGCCGGCGCCAATGTGGCGCCCATGTGGCTGCGTCTGGGTCACTGGCAACTGGGTTCCGCGGGCCCTATTGACCAATTGACCGGGTCAACTATGCGGTCCATTCATCTGTCACATGCCCCTAGCATGCTGAACATGGAACATTTCCCCTTCGGTCATCTGTCTGACACAGGTCCGGAACCGGGAATACCTTCCCGGTTGAATTCCCCCTTCACCTATATCGTGTAGCCATACGTTAGGTCACACCCGGCACATCATATTGTCATGTTATGCTTTGTGATGCTGTGTTTGCTTTATATTTATTGTTCTTCCCCCTCTTCTCTCCGGTAGACCCCGAGACCGATGTTGCCCCTGTGATTGACTACGTCGACGACAACACTTCTTCCTTTTCAGCAGAGCTTCCAAGCAAGCAAACCCCCGTTGAGCATTCCGATATCACCCATTTCTTTCCCTCTCATGCTTGCATTAGAACTGCTACTGCTTTATGTATGATCCTACTCTGATGCATAGCCTGTTTTTGTTATCTGCTTTCATACCTTACCTGCTTATCCTAAAATGCTTAGTATAGGTTGGTTAGAGATCCATCAGTGACCCCACCTTGTCCCAGTTGCCTCGCTTTATGTTCGATGACTCGATCAACATGATCGACGTCCAGGCCCGACACCACACATCACCCCCTGGTTGTACGACTCTACAGAGTTACCATTGAGTGCTGAGGGTGGAACCTCTTACATCACTCCTGATGAGATCTCTGTAGTGTAGCTATACGGTCGAGGTCATCAAGGGTGATTTCCTCCTTAACCACTTCCGTTCAGCTCTATAGTGCAACCCCTCAACTGTGAACCTCGAGGGTGGATCCTCTTACGTTCACCTTGATGATAACATCGAGTGGAATTCATCGGGGGTGATTCCTCAGGTTTTCCCCTTGGTGTTAGACACACAGTTACTATGGTTACTATGACTTTACACTGAACCATGTTACTAAAGACGGGTCGGCCCTGAGGGGTACCCGCGCAAGCTTAATAGCGAGTGATGTGGAGTCGGGTTGACCTGGAAGGTGCCCGCGAGATACTTACGAGGCGTGGCCGGGCATTCTTAGCCCTTGCTGCAAGTACTCTAGACGGGGTGACGGGGTCACATCGATCATGAGTCTCTGCTCGTTACCGCATGCTCCTAATCCACTACAATTTGGATATTTGATCCGAGGGGCCCCTGGCCTGATAGCACTAACCATCACGTGGGCATAGTATGGGCGTTATGCGTCGTATGCATCAGCCGAAGCTTAATAGACGTCAGCGACTGAGCGGCGCGCGCCGGGTTGGACTGGTAAGCACCTGCCTTTTTGAAGGAGGTAGCTAGGTCTGCTCACCGGCCGCGTACGCAACGTGCAGGAGTTCCCGGGGAGATGGCCCATGACCCCTGGGGGCATAGGTTTAGTCTGGCGTGCTAACCTCTCTATTAAGCCTAGGTCGGGTTGCGGCTTATTCTTTGGCCGAGGCCGGGCATGACCCAGGAAAGTGTGTCCGGCCGGAGTTAATCGAGCATGCTGGGTAAGTTGGTGCACCCCTGCAGGGAAGAAAACATCTATCGATAGCCTGTCCTACGGTCACGGACAGTTGGAGTTGTATCCCGATCGATACAACTAGAACTGGATACTTGAGATTAGAAATGGTTATGAGAAATGGATAGTATGGCTCTGGGATTGCTTTCTGGCAGGGAGTCGAGGAAGGATCTCTGGCCGAGGTTGATAACACTACTACTACTTTACATTATGTTGATCTGTACTCTTCTATATGATGCAAGATGCTTGAAGATGCTTGAAGATGCTAGTCTTTGATAGGCTAGGCTTTCCCCTCCTCTTCTGGCATTCTGCAGTTTAGTCCACACATACAACCCATTCGTTTGATACAGATGCATACTTAGTTTAGATCTAATGTAAGTCTTGCGAGTACTTTGGATGAGTACTCACGGTTGCTTTGCTACCTCTTTTTCCCCCATACTCGATTGTTGCGACCAGATGACGGATCCCAGGAGCCAGACCACACCACTAATGATTAATACTACCCCGAGGGTGCCAACTACTACGTGACAGCTGCTGACGACGTGGAGTAGTTAGGAGGCTCCAGGCAGGAGGCCTTGCCTTTTCGATCGTTGTTGCTTTTGTGCTAGCCTTCTTAAGGCAAACTTGTTTAACTCATGTCTGTACTCAGATAATGTTGCTTCCATTGACTCTTTTGTTTTTGAGCTTATGTATTCGAGCCCTCGAGGCCCCTAGCTTGTAATATAAAGCTTGTATTATTTTAATTTGTGTCTAGAGTTGTGTTGTGATATCTTCCTGTGAGTCCTTGATCTTGATCGTACACATTTGCGTGTATGATTAGTGTACGGTCAAATCGGGGGCGTCACAAGTTGGTATCAGAGCCGACTGCATGTAGGTAGCCCCCCTTCCAACTCCTTGGCTGAAGTTGAGTCTAGTCATCCAAAACTGTTTTACTAACTTGGATGTGTCGCTTATGGGCCCATGTTGCCAACTGGGTGGTATTAGGATCTTTTATTCCTCGTCTATACTCTGGGACTCTGATCTCTCTTCTATTCGGGTTAAATGGTTTTACTAACTCGAACATTAGGATCTCGTGATCACATCCGCCTAGAGAGCCCCTTATTTCAGATGATCGCCTGCTGCATCAGAAGATTCCGAAGATACTCTACGATATTCTCTCAAGACTTTGTGCCCGTTGCCTTTGCAATTCCCTACCACTGAAATATCCTTATGGATAACTACACACACTTGCGAATCTTACATTCTATCCCATTGATCTTATTATTACAAGATGCCTGAAACTGCTCTCCGTTGTTCCGAGAATCCTTTGAGCTTACTACCTTGCAGTTCCTTGTCACCTGAATGCCCCTGCGGATAACTTTGTGCACCTATCGAGTATCCGCTCATCCTCAGTTTATTCATGTACTTCACAAAATTCTTCGTAATACCATTCGTTCTGGTGAAAATCCTCAACAGCCTATTGTTCTTGAATTTCTTGCTTGCTTGCATTATGGTTAATACCATAAGTCTAGTAATCTTATTTTCAGCCTTGGTCATTATCATTTTGAGTCCGTTGATACAATATGTTACGAATGCTCGCAATCCTCAATCAGATCCTAGAATTCATCCTTCTGGCTCAGATGTCATTTTAACATGTACTGAATCTCGATCAATCAAATCGCCATCAATTATACCCTTAAGGATGTTCTACCTATCCATCCCTAATCAGAGCATTGCTTCTGATCCCTTGTCATGGAATTCATAATTCCTTAGCAATTGAGCTTTGAGTTAGTCAGTTGTTTCTATAATCTTATCTCCTTGCATTCTTTCTTCCTCTGGTTGAATATTGATGCTCACATCAGATCCCTTGTGGACCACCAGACCCCTTTTTCGAATTTTATCTGACAACATCCTTCATATTCAATAAGCTTGTGAACCTTTCCTCGGATACATAATGCTTTTGGTAAATTTTATCCTACGCTTTCTCAAGCATGCTCTACTACCGAGCTTGTGTTATTTACTCTCGAAATTTATGTTATATGTTCCTAAGATGCCCCGATGGGCTGAACCTATGCCTTCCCTAATCTGTGTGAACTCGAAAGTTATGCGGGTTATACTCTACTAGATTTTCGTCAGATAAAATTTCAATACTACAGGTTCATCAAGAGCGATAAGTAAAATGAAAGGTTATGCATTGTAGAAGTGGGAGTCGACCATGAACCTTATGTTCATGCCCACGGACACGGTGTGGAACTTATCATGAAACCTTCTTGCAAGGATATTAATCATTTGAATATTCTTCCGGTATCGTAAATTGGATCCCTTGCAGTTATGGTCCCTACCATATTTCCTCCTTGATCCCATTTACTGGGTAAGTTACAATTACGTATCCTCTACAAATCATTCCCCCATCCAATCTCTACTCTGATTTACCTTCTGGCATTACACCTAGTACTTGATACTGGGAAGCTTTATACCCCATCACATCATTCCTATCCTAATCGGTATATTTTTATCATGTCAACTTTTTAACTGTGCTACCTGGTCCTTATGCCCGGAGCAACTTCCAACGATGAGCTAAGCTTACGTTGATCTTCCTTATCTTATCATTTCACCTCGAACAACAAGCTTGACTTTGAGCTTGTGTCGAATCTGTGGTTCTCATAGCCTTTCACTTCTTCCATCCTTTTCTGCTCGGTGACATCTTCATGAAATCTCTCGACAAATGTGTCGTGATCATCATCAACATTCTGAGCTTTTCCAGGATATCAATCGAATTCATGGTGAGAAATACAATCCCCCTCGATGATTTATGTTATTGTCATAACATTCTTGCCTTCCCCAACACAAACGTGTTCATATAATTTTGGAATTACATCCTTTTTGGCATGTCAATGGATTGTGGCTGAGCCCATCGGCCACACCCTCATCTTTTCCCTGCTAAAATTGTATGACTTATTTTCTAAGTTGTTTCTGATGGATCCTTGGTGTATCCAAAGTTTGACCTTTGCTTGAAACCATGTCAGTGCTATCTCAAAGCATGTTTGTGGTAATCCGATCTCCAATAAGAACATTTGAAGCACGATACTAAACTTTCTTTATCAATTATCCAAACACCGTTGTATGGGTAATATCATGAAATTTCTTTCCCCTTACCTAAGTGGTTTTATACTTCTATCTTGTCATGGATATCATGCTTTGCTTGTCCTTGGGAAGGATATACCCCTGAAATATGTGTTTAAACACATTTTCCTTTCCATCGTTCTGTTTAATCTGACAAATACATTTTCCTTTCCATTGGTTTGTTTAAACCTTATTGTGATCTATATTATATAAGGAGTAATATTTCCCTGCTTATGTAAACACCTCGTTGTATCACTGTGTCAGTAAGACCCTGTTACTATTGTTGATGACATTCTGGTAGCCACAGATGGACGAGAACTTTGCCTAATGGCTTGCCTCGTTCAACGAGCAGGATAATGGTTCTCTTCGTCCCTCGCCCTTGGTACCAACGTTGTTGCCGACATAACTGACAGGCTACCCTCTGACATGCCTTGCTATCATAACTGTGCAAGATGCCATCACCCTTCCTACTTTTAACCCACATGGTGGGCCCATAACCCACAGTTCCACAGGATCGAAACCTGACTCTCATTTACCCCCTGTTTCTAAGGTTATTCCTCATGCTTGGCTTCGTATCATGTCACGAGCCACCTTCCGAGAGATGATCTATTCCTGATGCTCTGAACTCCTTTCTCACACTCGGTTCAGGTATCAATCGTTTGTCCATCCGCTTGAAGCTTCCTATTGTACCTTCATACTTTGCTCTCGATGTTTTATTAAGTTTCAACTGGAGAGATACTTCTGCCTCATTCCCTGAATTGTTCATCAGATAATTAACCCTATAAGAGTCAGTTCTCTCGAAGTTACTCTTTAACTCCCCACTTAAATCTCGGGACGAGATTTCTTGTAGTGGAGGAGATTTGTAACACCCCCAGTGTCATGCTACAGTAATCCCCTGTTGATGGTGCCATGTCATCACACTACTGTTGCTAATCCTCACTTGATCCAAATAACTGTTCATATTCAAACTCAAATTCAAAGTCAAAAATTCAAATTTGCCAAACATGAAAACTAAAATGTTCGAAGTGTGGCAAATAATCACTGAGCAATTGTCATGTTCGAACCAACCTCTTTTGGATTCCCAAAGTGCCCCTGAAATTTCATTTAATGGTCCAACAACTTTTAAATCTGGCTTTATCTATTTCTAAAAATGGTTAGACACCTCCTTTGGCCTCGAACTTTTTGTGACTCCTAGAAATAATGTGCTTGATTTATTTGGCAAGTCTCCTTCATAACAAAACTCATTTAGTTTTATAAATTAATAAAAAATAGTAGCTAAAATTCAAAACAGAAAAGAAAGAGAAAAAGGGTAAAGGAAAAGAGAGGCCCCCCTACCCACTGGGCTTTAGCCCCCCCAGCAAGCCGGCCCACCTCCCCCTGGTCGCCTCCCTCCTATCTGTTCCCCCGACCGAGCCACTACAGGGGCTCGTCCCTGCCGGATCACTTCGCCGGTGACGCCCCGAGGGGATAAGGATCCCCCGCCACCTCGGTCCTCTCCCCAGCTCTCCACTGTCGCCCACTATGCCTCTCCCTCTCCGACCGGACCCCTCCTTGCACTCCACCTTGTTCCCCACCTCAACCGAATGCCGTCGTCGCCATGGCGGTGCCATAGCCGCAGCCACCGCCCACCCCGCGCCTCGCCAGCATGTCCACAAGACGCGTCGTCGACCTCTACCTCGACTACGCCTCGTCATCGAGCTCGAGGAGCACCGCAGGCCACGGATCGAGTCGCCCCCTTCGACCTCAGTCACCGGCAATCTTCCTCCTCTTCGACGCTCCTACTGCTCCTAACCTTCCAAGGGCCACTATGCGTGCCGCTAGGTGAGCTCCTCCGTCCCTTGCTCCCCTCCTATTAGCCTCGTCACACGCCGTGGCCAGCTGCTGCTGCGCCCGAGCTCTATTCGCCGCCAACGAGCCCGTGGCCATGGCCTTGTCACGATCGCTTGAGGCCTCCGCCGTGCTCCTGGTGCTTCCAGGAACGCAACACGCACACGCGCGCATCCTACTATGCCCCTTAGCACCTACTTCGACGGGCGCCCGAACGCGTCGCCGCCTCCGCTCGCCGCCGTCTTGCTTTCAGTGACCAAATGGTCACGGGCTCGCGACCGTTGGCCTTGCCACATCGCATACGACTTGCCCAGCCTCTCAGCACATTCACGAACGCACATCATCATCTTCGTCGTAGCTCGCCCGAACGCGTCGCCGCCAGCGATGCCGCAGCTCCCAGCTCCGGCCGCACCAGCCGCTCCCGCCACCACCATTCAACGCGCGGTCGAGTGGCCGTTCGAACGCGACCAGCCGCGATCGATTTGGAGCCCCGTAGCGTAGTCCCCGTCCGCGCCCGAATTGTCCTCCGCCGCGCTCGTTATCGGCGATGTTCCGGCCATCCCCGAGTCCAACTGGGAACGCCATCGCGCGCACGACGTCAAGCCGCGACGAACGCACCTAGCCACGGGTCCGGAGACCCAGCATAGCGCGAATCCAAGGCTCGTCGGTGTTTGGCCGCCGCAAAAAGCCTCGCCAGAGCTGTTCCGACGTCGGCGCCAATGTGGCGCCCACGTGGCTGCGTCTGGGTCACTGGCAACTGGGTCCCGTGGGCCCTGTTAACCAATTAACCGGGCCAACTGTGCTGACTGAAGGAAATATGCCCTAGAGGCAATAATAAAGGTATTATTTATTTCCTTATATCATGATATATGTTTATTATTCATGCTAGAATTGTATTAACCGGAAACATAATACTTGTGTGAATACATAGACAAACAGAGTGTCACTAGTATGCCTCTACTTGACTAGCTCGTTGAGCAAAGATGGTTATGTTTCCTAGCCATAGACATGAGTTGTCATTTGATTAACGGAATCACATCATTAGGAGAATGATGTGATTGACTTGACCCATTCCGTTAGCTTAGCACTTGATCGATTAGTATGTTGCTATTGCTTTCTTCATGACTTATACATGTTCCTATGACTATGAGATTATGCAACTCCCGTTTACCAGAGGAACACTTTTTGTGCTACCAAATGTCACAACGTAACTGGGTGATTATAAAGGTGCTATACAGGTGTCTCCAAAGGTACATGTTGGGTTGGCGTATTTCGAGATTAGGATTTGTCACTCTGATTGTCAGAGAGGTATCTCTGGGCCCTCTCGGTAATGCACATCACTTAAGCCTTGCAAGCATTGCAGCTAATGAGTTAGTTGCGGGATGATGTATTACAGAACGAGTAAAGAGACTTGCCGGTAACGAGATTGAACTAGGTATTAAGATACCGACGATCGAATCTCGAGCAAGTAACATACCGATGACAAAGGGAACAACGTATGTTGTTATGCGGGCTGACCGATAAAGATCTTCGTAGAATATGTAGGAGCCAATATGAGCATCTAGGTTCCGCTATTGGTTATTGACCGGAGACGTGTCTCGGTCATGTCTACATTGTTCTTGAACCCGTAGGGTCCGCATGCTTAACTTTATGATGATGGTTTCATTATGAGTTTATATGTTTTGATGTACCGAAGGTTGTTCGGAGTCCCGGATGTGAACATGGACATGACGAGGAGTCTTGAAATGGTCGAGACATGAAGATTGATATATTGGAAGCCTATGTTTGGACATCAGAAGTGTTCCGGGTGAAATCGGCATTTTACCGGAGTACCGGGAGGTTACCGGAACCCCCCGGTAACCTAATGGGCCTTAATGGGCCTAGTGGAGGAAGTAGAGAGGAGGCCAAGGGGCAGCCGCACGCCCCTCCCCCCCCCCCCAAGTCCGAATTGGACAAGGAGGGGGGCGGCGCCCCCCTTTCCTTTCCCCTCTCTCTCTCCTTCCCCCCAAATCCTAGTCCAACAAAGAAAAGGGGGGAGTCCTACTCCCGATGGGAGTAGGACTCCTCCTGGCGTGCCCCTTTCCTGGCCGCACCTCCTCCCCCTTGCTCCTTTATATACGGGGGCAGGGGCACCCCATAGACAACGATTGATCATTGATCTCTTAGCCGTGTGCGGTGCCCGCCTCCACCATAATCCTCGATAATATTGTAGCGGTGCTTAGGCGAAGCCCTGTAACGGTAGAACATCAAGATCGTCACCATGCCGTCGTGCTGACGGAACTCTTCCCCGACATTTTGCTGGATCGGAGTCCGGGGATCGTCATCGAGCTGAACGTGTGCTAGAACTCGGAGGTGCCGTAGTTTCGGTGCTTGATCGGTCGGGCCGTGAAGACGTACAACTACATCAACCGTGTTTTGCTAACACTTCCACTTTTGGTCTACGAGGGTACGTGGACAACACTCTCCCCTCTTGTTGCTATGCATCACCATGATCTTGCGTGTGCGTAGGAAAATTTTGAAATTACTACGTTCCCCAACAGTGGCATCCGAGCCTGGTTTTATGCGTTGATGTTATATGCACGAGTAGAACCCAAGTGAGTTGTGGGAGATATAAGTCATACTGCTTACCAGCATGTCATACTTTGGTTCGGCGGTATTGTTGGATGAAGCGGCCCAGACCGACATTACGCGTACGCTTACGCGAGACTGGTTCTACCGACGTGCTTTGCACACAGGTGGCTGGCGGGTGTCAGTTTCTCCAACTTTAGTTGAACCGAGTGTGGCTACGCCCGGTCCTTGCAAAGGTTAAAACAGCACCAACTTGACAAACTATCGTTGTGGTTTTGATGCATAGGTAAGAACGGTTCTTACTAAGCCCATAGCAGCCACGTAAAACTTGCAACAACAAAGTAGAGGACGTCTAACTTGTTTTTGCAGGGCATGTTGTGATGTGATATGGTCAAGACATGATGCTAAATTTTATTGTATGAGATGATCATGTTTTGTAACCGAGTTATCGGCAACTGGCAGGAGCCATATGGTTGTCGCTTTATTGTATGCAATGCAATCGCCCTGTAATGCTTTACTTTATCACTAGGCGGTAGCGATAGTCGTAGAAGCATAAGACTGGCAAGATGACAATGATGCTATGATGGAGATCAAGGTGTCACGCCGGTGATGATGGTGATCATAACGGTGCTTCGGAGATGGAGATCACAAGCACAAGATGATGATGATGGCCATATCATATCACTTATATTGATTGCATGTGATGTTTATCTTTTATGAATCTTATCTTGCTTTGATTGACGGTAGCATTATAAGATGATCTCTCACTAAATTTCAAGATAAAAAGTGTTCTCCCTAAGTATGCATCGTTGCCAAAGTTCGTCGTGCCCAGACACCACATGATGATCGGGTGGGATAAGCTCTGCGTCCATCTACAACGGGTGCAAGCCAGTTTTGCACACGCAGAATACTCAGGTTAAACTTGACGAGCCTAGCATATGCAGATATGGCCTCGGAACACTGAGACTGAAAGGTCGAGCGTGAATCATATAGTAGATATGATCAACATAGTGATGTTCACCATTGAAAACTACTCCATTTCACGTGATGATCGGTTATGGTTTAGTTGATTTTGATCACGTGATCGCTTAGAGGATTAGAGGGATGTCTTTCTAAGTGGGAGTTCTTAAGTAATATGATTAATTGAACTTAAATTTATCATGAACTTAGTACCTGATAGTATCTTGCTTGTTTATGTTTGATTGTAGATAGATGGCCCATCCTGTTGTTCCGTTGAATTTTAATGCGTTCCTTGAGAAAGCAAAGTTGAAAGATGATGGTAGCAATTACACGGACTGGGTCCGTAACTTGAGGATTATCCTCATTGCTGCACACAAGAATTATGTCCTGGAAGCACCGATGGGTGCCAGGCCTGCTGCTGGAGCAACACCAGATGTTATGAACGTCTGGCAGAGCAAAGCTGATGACTACTCGATAGTTCAGTGTGCCATGCTTTATGACTTAGAACCGGGTCTTCAACGATGTTTTGAACGTCATGGAGCATATGAGATGTTCCAGGAGTTGAAGTTAATATTTCAAGCAAATGCCCGGATTGAGAGATATGAAGTCTCCAATAAGTTCTATAGCTGCAATATGGAGGAGAACAGTTCTATCAGTGAGCATATACTCAAAATGTCTGGGTATCATAATCACTTGATTCAACTGGGAGTTAATCTTCCGGATGATAGCGTCATTGATAGAATTCTCCAATCACTGCCACCAAGCTACAAGAGCTTCGTGATGAACTATAATATGTAAGGATGAACAAGACAATTCCTGAGCTCTTCGCAATGCTAAAGGCTGCGGAGGTAGAAATCAAGAAGGAGCATCAAGTGTTGATGGTCAACAAGACCACTAGTTTCAAGAAAAAGGGAAAAGGGAAGAAGAAGGGGAACTTCAAGAAGAACAGCAAGCAAGTTGCTACTCAGGAGAAGAAACCCAAATCTGGACCTAAGCCTGAAACTGAGTGCTTCTACTGCAAGCAGACTGGTCACTGGAAGCGGAACTGCCCCAAGTATTTGGCGGATAATAAGGATGGCAAGGTGAACAAAGGTATATGTGATATACATGTTATTGATGTGTACCTTACTAGAGCTCGTAGTAGCACCTGGGTATTTGATACTGGTTCCGTTGCTAACATTTGCAACTCGAAACAGGGACTACGGATTAAGCGAACACTGGCAAAGGACGAGGTGACGATGCGCGTGGGAAATGGTTCCAAAGTCAATGTGATCGCGGTCGGCACGCTACCTCTACATCTACCTTCGGGATTAGTATTAGACCTAAATAATTGTCATTTGGTGCCAGCATTAAGCATGAACATTATGTTTGGATCTTGTTTGATGCGAGACGGTTATTCATTTAAATTAGAGAATAATGGTTGTTCTATTTATATGAGTAATATCTTTGATGGTCATGCACCCTTGAAGAGTGGTCTATTTTTGATGAATCTCGATAGTAGTGATACATATATTCATAATGTTGAAACCAAAAGATGGGGAGTTGATAATGATAGTGCAACTTATTTGTGGCACTGCCGTTTAGGTCATATCGGTGTAAAGCGCATGAAGAAACTCCATACTGATGGACTTTTGGAACCACTTGATTATTAATCACTTGGTACTTGCGAACCGTGCCTCATGGGCAAGATGACTAAAACACCATTCTCCGGTACTATGGAGAGAGTAACATATTTGTTAGAAATCATACATACAGATTTATGTGGTCCGATGAATGTTGAGGCTCGTGGCGGATATCGTTATTTTCTCACCTTCACAGATGATTTAAGCAGATATGGGTATATCTACTTAATGAAGCATAAGTCTAAAACATTTGAAAATTTCAAAGAATTTCAGAGTGAAGTTGAAAATCATCGTAACAAGAAAATAAAGTTTCTACGATCTGATCGTGGAGGAGAATATTTGAGTTATGAGTTTGGTCTACATTTGAAACAATGCGGAATAGTTTCGCAACTCACGCCACCCGGAACACCACAGCGTAATGGTGTGTCCGAACGTCGTAATCGTACTTTACTAGATATGGTGCGATCTATGATGTCTCTTACAGATTTACCGCTATCGTTTTGGGGTTATGCTTTAGAGACGGCCGCATTCACGTTAAATAGGGCACCATCAAAATCCGTTGAGATGACGCCTTATGAACTGTGGTTTGGCAAGAAACCAAAGTTTTCGTTTCTGAAAGTTTGGAGCTGTGATGCTTATGTGAAAAAGCTTCAACCTGATAAGCTCAAACCCAAATCGGAGAAATGTGTCTTCATAGGATACCCCAAGGAGACTGTTGGGTACACCTTCTATCACAGATCCGAAGGCAAGACATTTGTTGCTAAGAATGGATCCTTTCTAGAGAAGGAGTTTCTCTCGAAAGAACTAAGTGGGAGGAAAGTAGAAATTGATGAGGTAACTGTACCTGCTCCCTTATTGGAAAGTAGTACATCACAGAAACCGGATTCTGTGACACCTACACCAATTAGTGAGGAAGCTAATGATAATGATCATGAAACTTCAGATCAAGTTACTACCGAACCTCGTAGATCAACCAGAGTAAGATTCACACCAGAGTGGTACGGTAATCCTGTTCAGGAAGGCATGCTACTAGATCATGATGAACCTACGAACTATGAAGAAGCGATGGTGAGCCCAGATTCCGCAAAATGGCTAGAAGCCATGAAATCTGAGATGGGATCCATGTATGAGAACAAAGTGTGGACTTTGGTTGACTTGCCTATTGATCGGCAAGCAATTGAGAATAAATGGATCTTCAAGAAGAAGACTGACGCTGACGGTAACGTTACTGTCTACAAAGCTCGACTTGTTGCGAAAGGTTTTCGACAAGTTCAAGGGATTGACTACGATGAGACCTTCTCACCCGTAGCGATGCTTAAGTCTGTCCGAATCATGTTAGCAATTGCCGCATTTGATGATTATGAAATTTGGCAGATGGATGTCAAAACTG
Source organism: Triticum dicoccoides (assembly GCF_002162155.2). NCBI lineage: Eukaryota > Viridiplantae > Streptophyta > Magnoliopsida > Poales > Poaceae > Triticum > Triticum dicoccoides. The sequence continues at coordinate 439,612,840 of NC_041392.1, forward strand.
CATTCCTGAATGGATTTCTGGAAGAAGAGTTGTATATGATACAACCGGAAGGTTTTGTCGATCCAAAGGAAGCTAACAAAGTGTGCAAGCTCTAGTGATCCATTTATGGACTGGTGCAAGCCTCTCGGAGTTGGAATAAACGCTTTGATAGTGTGATTGAGGGAGTCCTGGATTAGGGGGTGTTTGGGTAGCCGGACTATACCTTCAGCCGAACTCCAGGACTATGAAGATACAAGATTGAAGACTCTGTCCCGTGTCCAGATGGAGCTTTCCTTGGCGTGGAAGGCAAGCTTGGCGATGCGGATATTCAAGATCTCCTACCATTGTAGCCGACTTTGTGTAACCCTAACCCTCTCCGGTGTCTATATAAACCGGAGGGTTTTAGTCCGTAGGCCAACTTCATCATACAACAACCATACCATAGGCTAGATTTTAGGGTTTAGCCTCCTTGATCTCGTGGTAGATCTACTCTTGTACTACCCATATCATCAATATTAATCAAGCAGGACGTAGGGTTTTACCTCCATCAAGAGGGCCCGAACCTGGGTAAAACATTGTGTCCCTTGTCTCCTGTTACCATCCATCCTAGACGCACAGTTCGGGACCCCCTACCCGAGATCCGCCGGTTTTGACACCGACATTGGTGCTTTCATTGAGAGTTCCTCTGTGTCGTCGCTTTTAGGCCCGATGGCTCCTTCGATCATCAACAACGATGCAGTCCAGGGTGAGACTTTTCTCCCCAGACAGATCTTCGTCTTTGGCGGCTTCGCACTGCGGGCCAACTCGCTTGGCCACCTTGAGCAGATCGAAAGCTACGCCCCTGGCCATCAGGTCAGGTTTAGAAGCCTAAACTACACGGCTGACATCCGCGGGGACTTGATCTTCGACGGATTCGAGCCACAGCCAAGCGCGTCGCGCTGTCTTGATGGCATGATATAGCTCTGCCGCCGAGTAGCGCTTGGGAGGCCGCACACGCACCGGTTCCGACCATTGATTTGGAGCCTACTGCGCCGATCGAGGATCAGCGGTTAGACGCTGCCTCAGGGGCTGCAATCTCAGAGGTGATCGAGCCGAACTCCAGCCCCGCACTCCGCATGGCCCGTGACTCCGAAGAGCCGGATTCCTCTCCGAACTCCGTGCCCCCCGCGCCCCCGCCGATCGAATCCGATTGGACGTCGATAATGGAGTTCACCGTCGCGGACATCTTTCAGCACTCGCCCTTCGGCGACATCCTGAATTCTCTAAAGTCTCTCTCTTTATCAGGAGAGCCCTGGCCGGACTACGGTCGGCAAGGTTGGGATATGGACGATGAAGAAATTCAAAACCCACCCACCACCCACTTCGTAGCCACTGTCGATGACTTAACCGACATGCTCGACTTCGACTCCGAAGACATCCACGGTATGGACGACGATGCAGGAGACAACCAAGAACCAACGCCTATAGGGCATTGGACAGCCACCTCATCTCACGATGTGTACATGGTGGATACCCCCTAAAGGAAGCAACAACAAGGAAAACGGGGAGGGGGATTGATCTCTCGAAGAACAATCAAAGTGTCGGCGTAAACGCCGACCTAAGCCCCGCCTCGATAAAGACCCAGCCATAGAGCAGGATGAGCCGGTAGACGACGAGCATGCCTTAGAGCAACCGTCCCAACAAGAAAACCCGGATAGAGAAACCGAACATTCCTCCCCCGGTGAAAATGGCATTCCAGGAGACCCTACGCCGGACAAGCCCACGAAGCAGAAGAACCTCCAAAAACGGCTCGTTGCAACCGCACGCAGCTTGAAAAAGCAGAAGCAGAAGCTAAAGACTGCAGAAGATGCACTCAGGATCAGACGGAGTAAAGTAATCAATACCGCAGACAAATACGGCGGCAGTCGCCGCACTAAAAGCTATCCGAGGAGAAAACTACTGCCTGAATTCAACGAGGAGGCGTTAGAGCCCTCGCATTCAAAAAGTAAGAAAGCCACACGGTCGGATAGACGACCCCAGGGCCAGCTTAAAGCGGCAAGCAGCGCCGCACTTAAGCCGGTATGCGACCCACTTAAGGATTCGCATCATGGCCCAGCCAGGTCCATTTACGGGCCAAGAAAGCAAGCTCTCGTAAGCAATGCAATAAAGCCATTATCAGAATACGGCACACCCAAATACAGGGGTGCCGCACACCCCCTATGTTTCACCGATGAGGTCCTGGATTATGAATTTCCAGCGGGATTCAAACCCGTAAACATAGAGGCATATGATGGAACAACAGACCCCGGAGTCTGGATCGAGGATTATATCCTCCACATACATATGGCTCGAGGAGATGACCTCCATGCCATAAAATACTTACCCCTCAAGCTTAAAGGGCCAGCCCGGCATTGGCTTAAAAGCCTTCCTGAAAACACAATCGGAAGTTGGGAAGAGCTCTAGGACGCTTTCCGAGCAAATTTTCAAGGGACCTATGTCCGCCCTCCGGATGCAGACGATCTTAGTCACATAACTCAATAGCTCGGAGAGTCAGCTCGGCAATTCTGGAATAGATTTCTTACTAAAAAGAATCAGATAGTCAACTGTCCGGACGCTGAAGCCTTAGCAGCTTTTAGGCATAATGTCCGAGACGAATGGCTCGCCAGACACCTCAGCCAAGAAAAGCCAAGAACAATGGCCGCACTAACAAGCATCATGACCCGCTTTTGCGCAGGAGAGGACAGCTGGTTGGCAAGATGCAGCACCAGCGACCCAAGTACATCCGAAACTAGGGATGGAAACGGAAAACCGCGACGCAATAAGGACCGTCGCCGGACTAAGGAAAAAAGTCCGAAGAGCACGGCAGTTAACGCCGGATTCAAAAGCTCGCAACAGAATCAGAAAAAGCCGCCCCTCCAAGATAACAGGGACGACCTATCCAACCTAAACAAAATCCTGGATAGGATATGTCAAATACACAGTACTCCCGGAAAGCCTGCTAACCATACCCATAGAGATTGTTGGGTTTTCAAACAATCCGGCAGACTCAACGCCGAACACAAGGGGCTCGATACACCAAGCGAAGACGAGGACGAACCCCAAAAGCAGAGTACCGGAAACAAAAGAATTTCCCACAAGAAGTAAAAACAGTAAACTTACTCCACATAACAAAACGTGCGGCGCCCATAAAGGTACGCGCCCCACGGTCTATCCCAAAGGAATCCCGCCACTGGTTGTCAAAACCAATCATCTTCGATCATCTGCATTATTCTAGAAGTATCAGGAACCTAGGCTAGACTGCCCTGGTACTCGATCCAATAATTGGCGGACTCCAGTTTTCAAATGTCCTTATGGACGGTGGCAGCGGACTCAACCTGATATATCAGGACTCAATCCGCCACATGGGGATCGACCCAAAGAGAATTCGCCACAGCAAAACCTCCTTTCAAGGAGTAAGGCCAGGTCCGGACACCCATTGCATGGGTTTTCTCCGGCTCGAGGTTATTTTCGGCTCTGCCGATAACTTCCGTCACGAAAAGCTGACTTTCCACATCGTCCCATTCTCAAGTCGCTATCAAGCACTGCTAGGACGCGAAGCTTTCGCCCGCTTTAACGCAATACCACATTATGCATCTCTTACGCTTAAGATGCCCGGTCCATGCGGCATCATCTCCTTAACAGGGAAGCAGTAAGGGCGCCTCCCCCAAGCGGAGGATTGTGCGGCCGCTTTAATAGCCCCACAATACAATGGCTTCACCAGCCAGAACATCGGAACAGGTCATTAAGACCACGAACAGGTCATTAAGACCACGGACACGGATAGACGAGTCCGGCACAAAAGTATCATTGATAAAGGCTTAGTGGCCATATACCCCTGCACTAGGGGCTTCACACGTATAAAATGAGAGACAATAAAGCTCAATTTTCCATATTTTACTTTACACTTTGTTTATTTCATATAACCTTTGTTCGGCACGCCCCTTTTTCAACTTAGTTGCTCTTTTTTTTACAGATGAACGTCGTGCTGCACCCGTCCAGGATACGGCACAATGGAGACACAGGCGCAGACGTGCAGTAGGGACCCGTTCCAAGGATTCTTTTCAGATTAAGACCCTGCGTAAACCTTTTTTACTGTCTCTTGTTGATACACATCCCCTAGTTCTATGACCAAGGAGGAGGCTGGCGTCTTGGCATGTGGCCACGTCAGAGTTCTTGCGCGTACCTGGACACTAGGGGCTTATAACTTAGAGTGTTACTTAGCCTGCTCTCATAAAGACCGAATACCTTAGGGAGTGTTCGGTGTCGCGAGTTTGGCCTTATATGCATCAGCTCCGAGTCATGATTTTGGTCAAATGTTGGGTTGCCCGGCTCCTGTGTTCGGCCGCCTTACGTTCCCCTCTATCGGCTAAGGCGGCACCAGGAGAACTACTGCGATTGTGCCCTGGTTCGGCCAGGCGAGCACCTCAGTAGAGAAAGCCGAAAACCGACTGTCATGATATGGCGTGAGACTGGTCAACCACTCGATGACTCTCCGGAATCTATAGGATTCCCCCGCATTGACGAAGGGCCACTTCCCGGCCAGGCACATACGCGCCCCGAATTCGGGCGAGCGCAGTCGCCACCAGGGGCTACCTAAATAGTCCCATTGTCAAGATCCTATGGCTAAGTGAAAGTGTTAAAGCATTATAGTCCGGTTGCCTAGCCCGCTGCGCTATCACCTCCTTTGTAGGACCAAGACGTTGGATTAAGTGTGAAAATGCGCCTTCTGTGAGCACCCCCACACTATGTGCGTGGGGGCTGAAGCCAACAACTGCCATCTTTCAGATTTTGTATGTATATCTTAAAACGGCTGCACAGGAGGTGTTCCACATACTTGCAGGCACAAGTATAAAAGGCTACTACAATTCATCAAAATATTGCTTCATAATTACATATGCTATCAGAACATAGCATCCTTCGAGCACTGCGTCTCTATTACACGAGCGCTTTCAAGTACTTCCTGGAAATAGTGCTCGGAGGGTACTCGGCTTTGGTCCGAATCTCGGGATGCAACAACGGTGGTCTCCATCTCTGCCCAGTATGTCTTGACACGGGCAAGAGCCATCTGTGCGCCCTCTATGCATGCTAACCTCTTCATCGCATCGATACGCGGCACAGCGCCAAGGAATTGCTGCACCAAGCCAAAATAACTCTTCGGCTCTGATCTCCCCGTCCGCAAATAACCCATGACGTACTTCATGGCGAGTCCGGACAATCTATTCAGTTCGGCCCATTGAGCCAGACGATCGTCCACTGCCAGTGGACGCTCTGGATTGTGGAACTGCGACCAGAAAAGCCTTTCCACTTCGCGATCTTCTTGATCTCGAAAGTGTTCGGTCGCATCAGCAGCACTCGCTGCCAAATCCAGATAGCTGTCCTTCGCACTCCACATCTGGTCCAACGGAGCAAACTTCAGATCGCCAAACTTCCTCCGCAGCATAAAGGGCTTTCCAGCCGCAATCTGTCCGGCCTGACGCAGCTCCTCCTTCGCAGCTCTCATCATAGAGCGAGCGTCCTTGGCATCAACAACGGCCTTCTCTAAATCCGTTTGTCTCGCCCGGTCTTCTTTCTCAAGAGACTTGCAACGGTCAGCAGCGCTTTTTAACTTCACGGCCATCTTGGCCATCTCCTTCTTGCTTCGGCAGTGAGCAGCCTGTTTGGCTCTCAGCTCTTCACGTGCCTTCTCGGCAGCCGCATCACTTGTCCTAGCTTGTTCCTTAGCTCGGGCAAGTTCCACCCGGAGACTCTCCACGGCGGCCGCACCATCTGCGTCAAGCACACACATTGTAAGATACTGGCATAAAAGCTCCTCTTACCAGATGCCGCCCGAGGAATTGCATACCTTGAGCATCATCAAGTCGCTCGTTGACGAGCGCGAGGTCGGCATCTGCCACGTCAAGTTGCCGCTTTAGTTCGGCAAAATCATCAGTTCGGCTCAATTCCGGACAGTTCGCCACCTATATACAAAGGCGAAAATTAGACCTGGGATTATGATCCTCTGCGTGCCGTCAATTTTGACAACACACAGAGTCTCAGGGGCTACTATCTACACAGGGCGCATCTTGTTTATGCACAACTGACAAAGAAGTACATTATCAAACGTACCTCAAAACCCGTCAGCAAACTTCTGACGGCCTCATGCAATCCGCTTTCCACAGACGAAATCCTTCCAATCACCGTACCCATCAATGCACGGTGCTCCTCTGAGATAGAAGCTCGCCCCAGTAGAATCATCAGCTCCTCCGACCGCGCACCAGATGGTGCCGGACTTGTCCTATGACCTCCATCGAAGGCAGGACGCGGAGAACCTTGGGGGGCATATGGCTACCTTCCACCCCTGCCGGATTCGGAGAAACCCTCCGCGACGACACCTTAGGGTTGCCCGCCTCGCTAGGCGGTACGGCAGGGGGAGGCGTTCCACTCTCCATCATCTCTGGAAGAAGATCCCCTGAAGACGATCTCTGCTGAGAAGGGCTGAGGTCCGAGCTACAAGGTAAAATTTCAGTTAATCTTCTCGGATAAAAAGTAAGGATTTCTCTCATCCCTCTAAAGGAACATCTTTCTCTACTTACGGCTCGCTGGAGGGCTGACCCCTTTGGGGGCGTAGTTCGGCCGAGGATCTCCCCGGCGCCGGACCCTCTGACGAGGACTTCTTCCCCCGCTTTGAGGCCATGGTCTCCGGGTCGTCAGAGGCGGCCCTCTTCTTCCCCCTAGGAGAGGAATTATCAGTTCCTCCCTTCGGAGCAGCCTCCTTCGAGGAGGCCATAGTTTCCTTGTCCCCCCCCTCACTTCCCTCCAAAGTGTCACACCCTAGCTAGTCATGCATTAGATTGTTGCATCATGTTTACTCTTTCATCAGAAACTTGAAATGGGGATCTGTGAAACCCTCAGAATCATTTCTGAAAATGATCCAAATAAAAATTTCTCCAAAAAGGTCCAAGAAAATGCTCATGTTGCTCTCTGAAAATATTGGACAGAGATAAAAATCAAACCAATATTTTTAAGAGCTCATAAGTATTTATTTTGGGCATTTGGAATTAATGCATAAATATTTGCATTGGAAATATATTAGTTATATATATTAATATATGTCCAAAAATTATGCCACCAGTTGGGGAGCTCTGGAATAATATATCTAGCTCCTGCAAAAATTGGCATAAGGTTATAAAATGATTTAATATTTTATTTAAATCAAAACAAATGTCAGAAATTAGAAAAACAAAAATAAATAAAAGGAGGAGCTTACCTGGGCTCCTCCCTGTCCGGCCCAGCCAGCTGGCCGGCCCAGCCAGCAGGCGGCCCAGCCCACCACTGCAGCCCTCCGTCGTCTTCCTCCCCTCGCCCCGAAGCTGCTGCGTGCTCGCACGCGCACGGCCGCGCGGCCACCTCCTGCTTGCCGACGAGCTCCTGGCCGCGTGGACGACTTCCGCAGGCCGTCCCGATCCCCCTGACCCCCCTCACTCTCCCGTGCACCTCTTCACTCTCTCCCTGCTTCGCCTCCCTCGCCCCCTCTCCCGAAGCAGAGCGCAGCCGCCAACGCCGTTCGCCGTAGCTGCAGCCACCGCCCTTCCCTCGCTCCCCCGACTAGCCCAGAGGCTCCGCCTCGACCCCCTCTTCCTCTCCACCGAGCCACGAGGCCCCGGACGCGCTGCAACACCGCCACCATCGTCGTTTCCGTCGTCGGCCGCCGTGGATCCTCGTCGTCGATTCGAGAGCTACTGGACGTCCCCGAGCCCGCTAACCATCCCTGCAGCTCCGCGGTGAGCCGCTGACCCGATTCCCCCTTGCCCCGTCGTCCCTAGCATCCTGTAGTTGCCGTCCCCTTGAGCTCCGAAGCTCGCCGCCGCCGTGCCTCGTCACCGCCGTGGCTGGAGCCGTTGTAGCTCGAAGCCGAGCACACCATCGTGCTCCACACCTCACCAGGAGCACGTAGCACGCACCAACGCCTCCCCTAGCGCCCAGCAGCGCCGATCCCGACCGCACCCGAACTCCGGCCGCCGCTCACGAGCTCGCCGTCGTCGGTACCGGCCACCACAGGCACGGCCACCACCACCATTCGACGCGCGGGAGCAAGGGCTCTCCAACGAGCCCAAGCACGGCCTCGCCCGTGCCCTGTAGCGCGTTTCCGTATCGCGCCGCCGTCTCGGGCCTCGCCGGCGCCATGTCGCCGGTGGGTTTGACCTGTTCGACCTGGGGTTTGACCCCCCCAGGGTCACTGACGCGTGGGCCCCGTCGGCCAGGTGGTCAGATTAGTGCTAATCACTGTTAGTTAACCCCCTGACACTGACCAGTGGGCCCCAGCGCCACTAATTCTTAATTAGGATTAAATTAACCCTGTTAAACCCCCCTGTCACTGACGTGTGGACCCCACACGTCAGGTTTGACCCCAGCCAGCCGCAGTTGACCACTGACGTCATGCTGACGTCATGCTGGCGCAATATATATATTTCTGGATTTAATTTAAATCAGGAAATTCCAGAATATTATTTAAACTTCAAAAATTCATAACTTTTATTCTGTAACTCCAAATTAGACAAATTATATATGAAAAATGATCAGAAAAATCCAATCTATCCATCTGTACTATTTTCATGCATGATCAAACAAGTTAAATTGATGTTTTAAGCAGAACAAGGAAAAGCACTTAAAAGGCCATGTTTGAGTTTGAAATTTGAATCTTTGATTCAAATTTGTTCAAACCCTTCTGGTTTTAGTTGCATTAGCCCAACACACTCATATTGCCATGTTTCATGCATGCATCATATTGTTGCACATTGTTTGGTGATGGTTGTGTATCGGTGTCCTTTGCGATAGGTTCTGCCTCCGAGGAGTACCGTGATTACCCTAACGAAGAACCGTATCAGTGCATCGAACCATCAGGAAAGCAACCAACCATTTGATCATATCGATACAATCCCATGTTCTCGCTCCTGCTCTCTTTTACTGCATTAAGACAACGCGTTTCAAACTGCTGTGTGCTACGGTAGTTGAACCCTTTTCCTCTGCATGACCTGTCATTGCCACAGTAACTAGATGAAACCCACTAGCATGTGTAGGAGTTGATTGAGCCATATGTATGTGTTGTTCCTACCTTGCTATGCCTGCTATGCTTAGAGTCGTGTCAGGTCTGGTTCATCTGGGTGATGGGCTAGAGTGAAATGCTTATGTCGGTAATGAGAGTGGTGTGGTGAACACGATTTGGTAAAGGTATCGATGAGAGGCCATGTAGGAGTACATGGTGGGTTGTTTCATTGAAGCCGACCTTAAGCACTGAGATCTGTATGTGTGATTTAAGAATCAACTACTACCATGCATTGGGCCCGAAACCAATGGACCCTCTCGGCTTCTTATTCACCCTAGTTCTCCGTCCAAGAGTTGCAAGTAGTTTCTGGTGTTTGTAGCCTACTGGAGGCCGTGGACAGCGCTGACCGTAGGGGTGGGCTGTGATGCGGTAGGTACGTGGCACGGTGTACCGAATACCCGTTAGGTATCTCGGGAACCCTGTTCACATCGTTCGGGGCCGTATGGGAAACCTCGGCCGGACTCCCTGCGGATGGAACCTAGATAGGCGATAAACCTGGACTGGAGGCTTAGGTGGTTAGGTAGGTCGTGGCCGACACCCACGTTGGGCTTCCGCTTGAAGGTTGCCGAGTACATGTCGTGTAAACGACGGTAAGTGGTGAGAGCGTGTATGAAGAAGTACACCCCTGCAGGGTTAACATGATCTATTCGAATAGCCGCGTCCGCGGTAAAGGACTACTTGGTTGCCTATACAGTTCATAGACAAGTAAATGGAAACTACTAAAAGCCTCAAGATAAGTGTGAGTGCCGAGGATGGCTCTTCCATAGGAAGACGGAGGCGGATCCTCGGTAGTGTATTGAATTGGTGAGTAGTGGACTCGTGTGCGCAAAACCATTTCAAGTTGAAGTATCGTAGGATAGTCTCGCCAAGAGTCAAAGCTGGCTTGCTGCAATAACTCCACCAACCCTTCTTGATAATATGCATGTATGTAGGATCTGATGTAAGTCTTGCTGAGTACCTTTGTACTCATGTTGCTATAATTTACATTTTAGCCAAGAGTCAAAGCTGGCTTGCTGCAATAACTCCACCAACCCTTCTTGATAATATGCATGTATGTAGGATCTGATGTAAGTCTTGCTGAGTACCTTTGTACTCATGTTGCTATAATTTACATTTTTACAGAAGACGCTGCAACCCCTTCTGATGGGTTCTATGTAGACATTGACATCAACGAGTAGGCTAAAGGCCCAGGTGGTGACCCTGAGCTTGTGAAGGACCACGTAGTATAGCTAGGCTTTCCAAGCCTCTTTTATTTTACTAGTTGTCTGTACTCAGACAAGTTACTTCCGCTGCTGGTTTGTATGACTGTATGACTTGAATGTTGGGTCGTGAGACCCGTACCTTTGTGTATGTTATGTATGGCTCCCTAAGCCTTAAATAAAGTACTTGTGTCGTAGAGTCATGTTGTGATGCTTCGTTGTATTTGCACATATCGAGCATATTGTGTGTATGATTGAAATGCTTGGTATGTGTGGGATCTGACTATCTAGTTGTTTATCTTTAGTAGCCTCTCTTACCGGGAAATGTCTCCTAGTGTTACCGCTGAGCCATGGTAGCTTGCTACTGCTCTGGAACACTTAGGCTGGCCGGCATGTGTCCTTCTTCATTCCTGTGTCTGTCCCTTCGGGGAAATGTCACGCTTTGAGTACCGGAGTCCTGTTAGCCCGCTACAGCCCGGTTTACCGGAGTCCTGCTAGCCCAGTGCTACAGCCCGGACCCACTTGCTGATGACCGACACGTTCGAAGCTGGGTCATGGATGCCTGTCCCTGTAAGTCTGTGCCACTTTGGGTTTACGACTAGTCATGTCAGCCCGGCCTCCTTATCATATGGATGCTAGCGACACTATCATATACGTGAGCCAAAAGGCGCAAACGGTCCCGGGCAAAGGTAAGGCGACACTCGTGGGGATACCGTGCGTGAGGCCGCAAAGTGATATGAGGTGTTACCGGCTAGATCGATGTGACATCGAGTCGGGGTCCTGACAGCGTTGGCATCAGAGCCGGACTGCCTGTAGGTTCTCCAAGCCAAACTGGTCGATGTTGAGTCTAGAAATTCTTTAGTTATATGTAGGGGAATTCTTTGTGGGTTGGGACGTAAGGCTCTTTTTACTCCTTATCTAATGACATTCTGATCTGAGTCAGTCTATTCTTCCACCGGGGGTTAAGGAATTAGGATCTATTCTCTCTATCAGGATCACGTGTTACTAATCAGTAGTACCTTATAGGTTTGATGGTTACAAGCCTAGTTCAGTTCTATTACCACATTATGTTGCTAGGATGGTCTCAGAACTTGGTATGATGATGTTGAGTGTGTATGTAATCCTTTGTCAAATGTCTCAAATCCTTCTTGAGCATTTACAGCTGTTATGCTGCCGAAATTTTGCTAGAAATTCTAATGCCTTTGCATTATGATTGTGCTTTCAGATGGCCACTCGCGACCTCAATCAAGTGGTTCGCCTGACTCGATGCCTAGATGTACCCGGCCATACTGCCAAGTTGGTCAGGGTAATGACTGAGGCTGGATACCGCTGGTATCCTGAGTACACGGTCGAAGAGCAATTCCAAGACTTTAATCAAAGCCAGTATCTCTGCACTGTCAGGATATTTCCATCTTATCCTGGATCCACCGAGCCCCTTCACTGCTCCTATGGACTCGGGGTTACTATTGAGATGGCTGTGCAGGACGCCGCCTACTCTATGATGACCATCATGCGAGTCAGATCTGGTCTATTTCGGGACTCTGATTTCCGGTATATGCCAGGATCACTTCCGGGAGCACAAGGGTATCTCCAGGCTATCTATGCTGACCCACCCAGGAGGATTCACGGACTCGCACCACTGCTGAGATGCTCGAGGATAAGGACCGTGAAAATCGGGCCTTGAGGTTAGAGCTCTTCAATACCCGTGCTGACCACTGGGCCACATTGACTCGGTTCGCACCGGCGGTGCAAGCTGGATATTCGGATATGCGCGATCTCTATCCTGTGAGATCTGCTCTGCCAGACGTGATGGGTTGGCATGATGTAGGAGGCATCACCCCACCTCGCGGTCCCCGCAGGCCACCGTCTGTTGGTCCAAGACCTCATCCTAGCCCCTATGGTCCACAAGCTCCGCGGGATCGTCTGTTTCCGGATGATCATGTTGAGTTTCCAGGCTATGGAGGTGACTTCTACGAGGACTACTACGGATCGGTCTGAGTTAGTGGTAGTATCACTAGTTCGCACTAGCTGTGTCGTCTATCGTCCCGCGTGACTCGTGGGATATGACCTAGTTTGTACTCTTTCCGGAGGTGTAGAAAAATAATGTATAGGAGCTTGGGATGCCTCCGATGAGATGTAATCCTCTTTTCACTGTAATAGTACTTTGTTTGGTCTTGTACTAAACCCTGTATGGTGTGTATGACGATGGAATAAAAGAAGCAGTTTCTGTATCTACCATGTCATACGGATGATCATCTTGCATTCCGAGTTATTCCTTACATTTTGTATCCTATGTTGGAATTTTATCATCCTGACTAAATCATTGTCTTGTTTACCTAGGATGGTCAACACGCGCACTAACCCTGCTCCTCAAGAGCAGGCCGAAGGCAGTGAAGTCAGGGATGCAAATCTGCCTCATCCTCCTTCCCTAGCCGAGGTTATGATGGAAGCTGAGAGAAACAAGCGGGAGACCAACCGTTTGTTGGAGCGTATTGAACAGAACACGGCACACCATCAGAGGACTAACGTGGTGTCACTCAGTGATTTTATCAAATTACATCCACCCACGTTCCACCACTCCGTCGAGCCTCTCGACGCTGATGACTGGCTTCGCAGTATCTCTCACAAACTGCGTTCCGCGCTGGTAGCGGAGGCTGACAAGGTCACCTTTGCTGCATATCATCTTGAAGGCCCCGCCAGTCTATGGTGGGAAAATTATGGAGCTATGCGCCCAGCGGGCCATGTCACTACTTGGGCTGAATTCAGCGAGGCTTTCCGTGAACATCACATTCCGGAGGGTCTCATGGACCGTAAACGTGAGGAATTTTGCAGTTTCACTCAAGGCCGACTTTCTGTGGATGCTTACAGCAGGGAGTTTGGTAACCTCGCACGATATGCAACTGAGGAAGTGTCTACTGACGCCAAGAAGCAAGCAAGGTTCCGTAAGGGCCTTAGTCCTGAGCTTCGCCGTGACCTCCGTCTGCATGAGTGCACATCTTTTCAGAAACTTGTTAACAAAGCCATCAGTGCTGAAACTGGTCAGACTGACTATGACGCAACACGCAAGCATGGCCGTGACATGGGTTCCTCATCCGGTGCTAGTCCTCAGAAGCGCCGCGTGTGGGTACCCAACACCGCCCTGCCACCCAGGTTCACACCGAGGCCATCTTTCCAGGCGCCTCGCCCTGTTCAATAGTCTGCATCGGCCAAGCCCTATGGGGGTCCCACCAACAATGCTCCTCCACGTACCAGTTCCGTGACTTGTTTCAAGTGTGGGGAATCTGGCCACTATATGCGTGAGTGTCCCCAGACCAACCCCAACCAATCTGCTAAAGCTGTTGGCCGTGGCAAGCCGACAGGGAAAGTGTTCCACGCCAAGCCGGCCACCGCTTCACGTGGCCATGTCAACTGTATCTCTGCCGAAGAAGCTCAAGAGGATCCCAACGTCGTTCTCGGTACGCTTCTTGTTAATTGCCACCCGGCATCTGTTCTTTTCGATACAGGAGCCTCTCATTCTTTTATATCTGAAAACTATGCTCGTTTGCATAACGTCGCATTCGGTGATATGCCAACCTCTATGGTAATTCAAACTCCGGGATCCAAATGGCAAACTTCTAGAGTAAGCCATGGAAATGAAATCCAAGTCGACAGACTTGTTTTCCTTGCATCTTTGATAGCCCTTAAATTTTCAGATATTAATATCATTTTGGGTATGGACTGGATGTCAGCTCATCAAGCCAAAATTGATTGCTTCTCTAGGACTGTTCAACTCACCCATCCTTCGGGGAAGATAGTCAATGTCTTGACCCGAATAGCCAAGCGACAGTTATTTTCTCTTAACGCCAGCCCTTTGCCAGACCTTGAGGACGTTCCGGTAGTCCGTGACTTCCCGGATGTCTTCCCAGAAGAATTGCCAGGTGTTCCACCTGACAGGGATGTTGAGTTCGTAATAGACCTCATCCCAGGAACCGTTCCGATTTCTAGAAGACCCTATAAGATGGCACCCCTAGAACTAGCCGAGCTTAAGAAACAACTCGATGAGTCCTTGAAAAAGGGTTTCATCCGCCCTAGTTCATCTCCGTGGGCTTGCCCCGTCCTATTCGTCAAGAAGAAGGATGGTACGGACCGGATGGTTGTAGATTACCGACCTGTCAATTTGGTCACAATCAAGAACAAATATCCGCTTCCCAGGATCAACGACCTGTATGATCAGCTCGCTGGATCCTCAGTCTTCTCCAAGATGGATTTGAGGTTGGGCTACCATCAAATCAAAATCAGAAACGGGGACATTCCTAAAACGGCCTTTGTTACTCGTTATGGCCAATACGAGTACACCGTCATGTCCTTCGGTTTAACCAACGCTCCAGCCACCTTTTCTCGGTTAATGAACTCAATCTTCATGGAGTATTTGGATAAATTCGTCGTGGTTTACCTCGATGATATACTCATCTACTCCAAGAACGAGGAGGAACATGCCGAACATCTAAGGCTAGTGTTGAAGAAACTTCGAGAGCATCGCCTTTATGCCAAATTTTCTAAATGTGAATTCTGGTTGTCAGAAGTGACCTATCTGGGTCATGTAATATCTGGTAAAGGTATTGCTGTTAACCCTGAGCGAGTTCAAGCCGTCCTTAATTGGACTCCACCTGAATTGGTCAAGCAAGTTCGGAGTTTTCTGGGCTTAGCGAGCTATTGTCGTCGCTTTGTCGAGAACTTCTCCAAAGTTGCCAAACCTCTAACCGAACTCCTCAAGAAAGATAAGAAGTTCGAATGGACTCCACAATGTGAGCACAGCTTTCAGGAACTGAAAATACGCCTGACCTCTGCTCCCGTACTGGTACCGCCAGACTTCTCCAAGGATTTTGTTATCTACTGCGACGCCTCGCGACAAGGACTAGGTTGCATCCTTATGCAAGATCGACACGTAATTGCCTACGCTTCACGGCAATTGCACCCACATGAGGAGAATTATCCTACTCATGATCTAGAGCTTGCAGCCGTAGTCTATGCACTTAAAACCTGGCGACATTACCTCCTCGGTAACCGTTGCGAAATATTCACTGATCACCAAAGTCTGAAGTACATTTTCACCCAACCGGATCTGAATCTCAGGCAAAGACGTTGGGTTGAGTTGATCACAGACTTCGACTTAGGAATAACCTACACCCCAGGGAAAGCCAACGTCATGGCTGATGCACTAAGTCGTAAATCTTATTGTAACAACCTGATGTTACAACAAAGTCAACCGCTTCTCCATGAGGAATTTCGGAAGCTTAACCTTCACATTGTACCTCAAGGTTTTCTTTCCACCTTGGTGGCAAAACCTACCCTTACGGATCAGATTATCAAAGCACAGAAGGTAGATCCGGGAATTTCCCGCATCAAGAGAAACATCCAGAAAGGAGTTGCGAATTGTTTCTCCATTAATGATCAAGGGGTCGTATACTTCGGGAATCGACTAGTGGTTCCCAAAGTGCGAAACCTGAGGCGATTGATCCTTAAGGAAGCTCATGAATCTCCTCTCACCATTCATCCCGGTAGTACTAAGATGTATCAGGATCTACGCCAGAGGTTCTGGTGGACTAGGATGAAGAGAGAGATTGCTCAGTATATTGCAAATTGCGACGTCTGTCGTCGTGTAAAAGCAGAGCACCAACGGCCTGCTGGCACCCTTCAACCCTTAGCTATTCCTGAATGGAAATGGGATAAAATTGGTATGGATTTCATTACCGGTTTTCCCAGGACCAAGAGAGGGAATAATGCTATTTTCGTCGTGGTCGATCGTCTTTCCAAAGTAGCACATTTCTTACCTGTTCGTGAGAGTATAACCGCTAGCCAGCTGGCAGACTTATACATCTCCTGAATAGTGTCCCTCCATGGTGTTCCTTTGGAAATCAACTCGGATCGAGGAAGTCTTTTCACCTCTCGATTTTGGGAAAGTTTCCAAAATGCTATGGGAACCCGTCTCTCCTTTAGCACCGCCTTCCACCCTCAGTCGAGTGGTCAAGTGGAACGCGTCAACTAGATTCTAGAAGACATGCTTCGAGCCTCTGTTATCTCATTCGGAATGGACTGGGAGAAGTGCCTTCCATTTGCCGAATTCGCTTACAACAACAGCTATCAATCTAGCTTGGGTAAAGCCCCTTTTGAAGTTCTCTATGGACGACGGTGTCGAACACCCCTTAACTGGTCAGAGACCGGGGAAAGACAATTCTTTGGCCCGGATATGATTCAGGAAGCAGAAGAACAAGTTCGTATCGTTCGTGAAAAGTTGAAAACAGCCCAATCTCGTCAAAAGAGTCAATATGACCGAAAACATAAGGCTATGACTTTCGAGGTTGACGAGAAGGCTTATCTTCGGGTCACCCCTCTGAAGGGAACCCATCGTTTCGGTATCAAAGGCAAATTGGCTCCTCGTTACATTGGACCTTTTCGCATTCTTGCCAAACAAGGAGAAGTTGCCTACCAGTTGGAACTACCTCCGCACCTCTCCAGAGTCCACGATGTCTTCCACGTTTCTCAACTCAGGCGTTGCTTCTCGGATCCTATCTGTGGAGTGGACCACGAAACGCTTGATCTCCAAGATAATCTTACATATCGAGAGTACCCCATTCGTATTCTCGATCAAACCGAACGTACCACCCGACGTCATAATATCAAGTTTCTCAAAGTTCAATGGTCGCACCATTCTGAGGATGAAGCAACTTGGGAAAGGGAGGATCGTCTTCGACTTGAGTATCCCGCCTTCTTCCCGGAGGAACCCAAATCTCGGGACGAGATTCTTTTGAGTGGGGGTGAGTTGTCACACCCTAGCTAGTCATGCATTAGAGTGTTGCATCATGTTTACTCTTTCATCAGAAACTTGAAATGGGGATCTGTGAAACCCTCAGAATCATTTCTGAAAATGATCCAAATAAAAATTTCTCCAAAAAGGTCCAAGAAAATGCTCATGTTGCTCTCTGAAAATATTGGACAGAGATAAAAATCAAACCAATATTTTTAAGAGCTCATAAGTATTTATTTTGGGCATTTGGAATTAATGCATAAATATTTGCATTGGAAATATATTAGTTATATATATTAATATATGTCCAAAAATTATGCCACCTATTGGGGAGCTCTGGAATAATATATCTAGCTCCTGCAAAAATTGGCATAAGGTTATAAAATGATTTAATATTTTATTTAAATCAAAACAAATGTCAGAAATTAGAAAAACAAAAATAAATAAAAGGAGGAGCTTACGTGGGCTCCTCCCTGTCCGGCCCAGCCAGCTGGCCGGCCCAGCCAGCAGGCGGCCCAGCCCACCACTGCAGCCCTCCGTCGTCTTCCTCCCCTCGCCCCGAAGCTGCTGCGTGCTCGCACGCGCACGGCCGCGTGGCCACCTCCTGCTTGCCGACGAGCTCCTGGCCGCGTGGACGACTTCCGCAGGCCGTCCCGATCCCCCTGACCCCCCTCACTCTCCCGTGCACCTCTTCCCTCTCTCCCTGCTTCGCCTCCCTCGCCCCCTCTCCCGAAGCAGAGCGCAGCCGCCGACGCCGTTCGCCGTAGCTGCAGCCACCGCCCTTCCCTCGCTCCCCCGACTAGCCCAGAGGCTCCGCCTCGACCCCCTCTTCCTCTCCACCGAGCCACGCCGCCACCATCGTCGTTTCCGTCGCCGGCCGCCGTGGATCCTCGTCGTCGATTCGAGAGCTACCGGACGTCCCCGAGCCCGCTAACCATCCCTGCAGCTCCGCGGTGAGCCGCTGATCCGATTCCCCCTTGCCCCGTCGTCCCTAGCATCCTGTAGTTGCCGTCCCCTTGAGCTCCGAAGCTCGCCTCCGCCGTGCCTCGTCACCGTCGTGGCTGGAGCCGTTGTAGCTCGAAGCCGAGCACACCATCGTGCTCCACACCTCACCAGGAGCACGTAGCACGCACCAACGCCTCCCCTAGCGCCCAGCAGCGCCGATCCCGACTGCACCCGAACTCTGGCCGCTGCTCACGAGCTCGCTGTCGTCGGTACCGGCCACCACAGGCACGGCCACCACCACCATTCGACGTGCGGGAGCAAGGGCTCTCCAACGAGCCCAAGCACGGCCTCGCCCGTGCCCTGTAGCGCGTTTCCGTATCGCGCCGCCGTCTCGGGCCTCGCCGGCGTCATGTCGCCGGTGGGTTTGACCTGTTCGACCTGGGGTTTGACCCCCCCAGGGTCACTGACGCGTGGGCCCCGTCGGCCAGGTGGTCAGATTAGTGCTAATCACTGTTAGTTAACCCCCTGACACTGACCAGTGGGCCCCAGCGCCACTAATTCCTAATTAGGATTAAATTAACCCTGTTAAACCCCCCTGTCACTGACGTGTGGACCCCACACGTCAGGTTTGACCCCAGCCAGCCGCAGTTGACCACTGACGTCATGCTGACGTCATGCTGGCGCAATATATATATTTCTGGATTTAATTTAAATCAGGAAATTCCAGAATATTATTTAAACTTCAAAAATTCATAACTTTTATTCTATAACTCCAAATTAGACAAATTATATATGAAAAATGATCAGAAAAATCCAATCTATCCATCTATACTATTTTCATGCATGATCAAACAAGTTAAATTGATGTTTTAAGCAGAACAAGGAAAAGCACTTTAAAAGGCCATGTTTGAGTTTGAAATTTGAATCTTTGATTCAAATTTGTTCAAACCCTTCTGGTTTTAGTTGCATTAGCCCAACACACTCATATTGCCATGTTTCATGCATGCATCATATTGTTGCACATTGTTTGGTGATGGTTGTGTATCGGTGTCCTTTGCGACAGGTTCTGCCTCCGAGGAGTACCGTGATTACCCTAACGAAGAACCGTATCAGTGCATCGAACCATCAGGCAAGCAACCAACCATTTGATCATATCGATACAATCCCATGTTCTCGCTCCTGCTCTCTTTTACTGCATTAAGACAACGTGTTTCAAACTGCTGTGTGCTACGGTAGTTGAACCCTTTCCTCTGCATGACCTGTCATTGCCACAGTAACTAGATGAAACCCACTAGCATGTGTAGGAGTTGATTGAGCCATATGTATGTGTTGTTCCTACCTTGCTATGCCTGCTATGCTTAGAGTCGTGTCAGGTCTGGTTCATCTGGGTGATGGGCTAGAGTGAAATGTGTATGTCGGTAATGAGAGTGGTGTGGTGAACACGATTTGGTAAAGGTATCGATGAGAGGCCATGTAGGAGTACATGGTGGGTTGTTTCATTGAAGCCGACCTTAAGCACTGAGATCTGTATGTGTGATTTAAGAATCAGCTACTACCATGCATTGGGCCCGAAACCAATGGACCCTCTCGGCTTCTTATTCACCCTAGTTCTCCGTCCAGGAGTTGCAAGTAGTTTCTGGTGTTTGTAGCCTACTGGAGGCCGTGGACAGCGCTGACCATAGGGGTGGGCTGTGATGCGGTAGGTACGTGGCACGGTGTACCGAATACCCGTTAGGTATCTCGGGAACCCTGTTCACATCGTTCGGGGCCATATGGGAAACCTCGGCCGGACTCCCTGCGGATGGAACCTGGATAGGCGATAAACCTGGACTGGAGGCTTAGGTGGTTAGGTAGGTCGTGGCCGACACCCACGTTGGGCTTCCGCTTGAAGGTTGCCGAGTACATGTCGTGTAAACGACGGTAAGTGGTGAGAGCGTGTATGAAGAAGTACACCCCTGCAGGGTTAACATGATCTATTCGAATAGCCGCGTCCGCGGTAAAGGACTACTTGGTTGCCTATACAGTTCATAGACAAGTAAATGGAAACTACTAAAAGCCTCAAGATAAGTGTGAGTGCCGAGGATGGCTCTTCCGTAGGAAGACGGAGGCGGATCCTCGGTAGTGTATTGAATTGGTGAGTAGTGGACTCGTGTGCGCAAAACCATTTCAAGTTGAAGTATCGTAGGATAGTCTAGCCAAGAGTCAAAGCTGGCTTGCTGCAATAACTCCACCAACCCTTCTTGATAATATGCATGTATGTAGGATCTGATGTAAGTCTTGCTGAGTACCTTTGTACTCATGTTGCTATAATTTACATTTTTACAGAAGACGCTGCAACCCCTTCTGATGGGTTCTATGTAGACATTGACATCAACGAGTAGGCTAAAGGCCCAGGTGGTGACCCTGAGCTTGTGAAGGACCACGTAGTATATCTAGGCTTTCCAAGCCTCTTTTATTTTACTAGTTGTCTGTACTCAGACAAGTTACTTCTGCTGCTGGTTTGTATGACTGTATGACTTGAATGTTGGGTCGTGAGACCCGTACCTTTGTGTATGTTATGTATGGCTCCCTGAGCCTTAAATAAAGTACTTGTGTCGTAGAGTCATGTTGTGATGCTTCGTTGTATTTGCACATATTGAGCATATTGTGTGTATGATTGAAATGCTTGGTATGTGTGGGATCTGACTATCTAGTTGTTTATCTTTAGTAGCCTCTCTTACCGGGAAATGTCTCCTAGTGTTACCGCTGAGCCATGGTAGCTTGCTACTGCTCTGGAACACTTAGGCTGGCCGGCATGTGTCCTTCTTCGTTCCTGTGTCTGTCCCTTCGGGGAAATGTCACGCTTTGAGTACCGGAGTCCTGTTAGCCCGCTACAGCCCAGTTTACCGGAGTCCTGCTAGCCCAGTGCTACAGCCCGGACCCACTTGCTGATGACCGACACGTTCGAAGCTGGGTCATGGATGCCTGTCCCTGTAAGTCTGTGCCACTTTGGGTTTACGACTAGTCATGTCAGCCCGGGCTCCTTATCATATGGATGCTAGCGACACTATCATATACGTGAGCCAAAAGGCGCAAACGGTCCCGGGCAAAGGTAAGGCGACACCCGTGGGGATACCGTGCGTGAGGCCGCAAAGTGATATGAGGTGTTACCGGCTAGATCGATGTGACATCGAGTCGGGGTCCTGACACAAAGGCACGATCTTCAACATCCTGACTAGCACGGGATCCGGCCTGGTCTCAGGAAGGGGAGCCAGACACCTGATCAGCTTCGCCTTCACTACCCACTCCTGTTTAAAAGGACAGCTCTTTCAGGGACAAGTTTATGACAATTTTACGGATAGCGAGTCCGGGCACAAGGTTACTTACTTGAGTATCCGGGCGATTGCAGCTTAAACCTGCGTCCTCGGTCAAATCCGGGCACATTGCTTGTGATCCGAAGAACATTTTATACATCTCCACGGGCGTTGCGCCCATAAAATGCTGGAGAGCTCGTGGTCCCTCCGGATTAAACTCCCACAGACGAAGGGAGCGACGTTTGCCGGGCAATGTTTGGGGAATCAGCATGACCTGCGTCACCTTGACCAGGTTGAGGTCCCTTTCTAAGAGATCCCTAATGCGGCCCTACAACAGGGGCACGTCTTTGGATAACCCCCAATCTAATCCTTTGTTGACCCATGACGCTAGCCGTGGTGGGGGACCCGAGCGAAAGGCAGGAGGCGTCACCCACTTGGCACTCCTGGGAGCGGTGATATAAAACCACTCTCGTTGCCACAAGCCGAGCTCCTCTTGAAGGGAGCCCTCGGGCCATGGAGCATCGGCATTCTTACTTATGACAGCACCTCCGCACTCTGCGTGCCGTCCCTCGATCATCTTCGGCTCCACTCCAAAAGTCTTGAGCCATAATCCGAAGTGAGGAGTAACACGGAGGAACGCTTCGCACACAACGATGAATGAGGAAATGTGGAGGATGGACTCCGGAGCTAGGTCATGAAATTCTAGCCCATAATAGAACATCAGCCCCCTCACGAAGGGATCCATCGGGAAGCCTAAACCCCGAAGGAAGTGAGACATGAACACTACGCTCTCACCAGGCTGGGGACTGGGAATAGCCTGCCTTTGAGCAGGCAACCTATGCGAAATTTTGGCGGTCAAAAACTTAGCCTCTCTCAACCTTAGCACGTCCTCCTCCGTGACGGAGGAGGGCATCCATCGGCCTTGAAGGTCAGAACCGGACATTGTCGAAGGTCCGAAGCGCCTGGAATCTAGAGCCTAGGGTGTTGGAACTCGAGGCGACAGGCGAACTCGTTTTGAGAATGGAGAAAAGGAGTAAGGCCTTGGTCTCTTTATAAGAGGTTGAATACCAGGAGCCCTCCCCGTAACCGTTTGGGACTCGCCTTTAATCGAGAAAACATGCTAACGGGCACGATTGGGTTACCCACGTCCGTATTGATGAGAATCCCGTAAATAAAGGGGACACAATCTCTGCTTTGACAAGACGTGCCAAGGAAACCGCCTCGCAAAACACGCTGAGGTGGAAAAGTGAAAACGATTTGAATAAAGGCTTGGCCGTAGTGTGATGTCACGCTGCGGAATACGTCAGCAGATTAGATTTGTGTTAATATTATTCTCTCTATGGCAATACGTGGAAGCTTATTTTGCAGAGCCGGACACTACTCTTGGTGTTTACAAACTTTTATGAAGAATTTGGAGGAGGAACCCGCCTTGCAATGCCGAAGACAATTTGTGCGCCGGACTCATCGTCATTGAAGCCTGGTTCAGGGGCTACTAAGGGAGTCCTGGATTAGGGGGTGTTCGGGTAGCCGGACTATACCTTCAGCTGAACTCCAGGACTATGAAGATACAAGATTGAAGACTCCGTCCCGTGTCCGGATGGAGCTTTCCTTGGCGTGGAAGGTAAGCTTGGCGATGCGGATATTCAAGATCTCCTACCATTGTAACCGACTTTGTGTAACCCTAACCCTCTCCGGTGTCAATATAAACCGGAGGGTTTTAGTCCGTAGGCCAACTTCATCATACAACAACCATACCATAGGCTAGCTTTTAGGGTTTAGCCTCCTTGATCTCGTGGTAGATCTACTCTTGTACTACCCATATCATCAATATTAATCAAGAAGGACATAGGGTTTTACCTCCATCAAGAGGGCCCGAACCTGGGTAAAACATTGTGTCCCTTGTCTCCTGTTACCATCCGGCCTAGACGCACAGTTCGGGACCCACTACCCGAGATCCACCGGTTTTGACACCGACAGTGATCAAAGCATTTGGTTTTATACAGATTTTTGGAGAAGCCTGTATTTACAAGAAAGTGAGTGGGAGTTCTGTAGCATTTCTGATATTATATGTGGATGACATATTACTGATTGGAAATGATATAGAATTTTTGGATAGCATAAAGGGATACTTGAATAAGAGTTTTTCAATGAAAGACCTCGGTGAAGCTGCTTACATATTGGGCATTAAGATCTATAGAGATAGATCAAGACTCTTAATTGGACTTTCACAAAGCACATTCCTTGACAAAGTTTTGAAGAAGTTCAAAATGGATCAAGCAAAGAAAGGGTTCTTGCCTGTGTTACAAGGTGTGAAGTTGAGTAAGACTCAATGTCCAACCACCGCAGAAGATAGAGAGAAAATGAAAGATGTTCCCTATGCTTCAGCCATAGGCTCTATCATGTATGCAATGTTGTGTACCAGACCTGATGTGTACCTTGCTATAAGTCTAGCAGGGAGGTACCAAAGTAATCCAGGAGTGGATCACTGGACAGCGGTCAAGAACATCCTAAAGTACCTGAAAAGGACTAAGGATATGTTTCTCGTATATGGAGGTGACAAAGAGCTCATCGTAAATGGTTACGTTGATGCAAGCTTTGACACTGATCCGGACGATTCTAAATCGCAAACTGGATACGTGTTTACAATAAACGGTGGAGCTGTCAGTTGGTGCAGTTCTAAACAAAGCGTCGTGGTGGGATCTACATGTGAAGCGGAGTACATAGCTGATTCAGAAGCAGCAAATGAAGTAGTCTGGATGAAGGAGTTCATATCCGATCTAGGTGTCATACCTAGTGCATCGGGTCCAATGAAAATATTTTGTGACAATACTGGTGCAATTGCCTTGGCAAAGGAATCCAGATTTCACAAGAGAACCAAGCACATCAAGAGACGCTTCGATTCCATTCAGGATTTGGTCCAAGTGGGAGACATAGAAATTTGCAAGATACATACGGATCTGAATGTTGCAGACCCGCTGACTAAACCTCTTCCACGAGCAAAACATGATCAGCACCAAGGCTCCATGGGTGTTGGAATCATTACTGTGTAATCTAGATTATTGACTCTAGTGCAAATGGGAGACTGAAGGAAATATGCCCTAGAGGCAATAATAAAGTTATTGTTTATTTCCTTATATCATGATAAATGTTTATTATTCATGCTAGAATTGTATTAACCAGAAACATAATACTTGTGTGAATACATAGACAAACAGAGTGTCACTAGTATGCCTCTACTTGACTAGCTCGTTGATCAAAGATGGTTATGTTTCCTAGCCATAGACATGAGTTGTCATTTGATTAACGGGATCACATCATTAGGAGAATGATGTGATTGACTTGACCCATTCCGTTAGCTTAGCACTTGATCGTGGAGTATGTTGTTATTGCTTTCTTCATGACTTATACATGTTCCTATGACTATGAGATTATGCAACTCCCGTTTACGAGAGGAACACTTTGTGTGCTACCAAACATCACAACGTAACTAGGTGATTATAAAGGTGCTCTATAGGTGTCTCCAAAGGTACATGTTGGGTTGGCGTATTTCCAGATTAGGATTTGTCACTCCGATTGTCGGAGAGGTATCTCTGGGCCCTCTCGGTAATGCACATCACTTAAGCCTTGCAAGCATTGCAGCTAATGAGTTAGTTGCGGGATGATGTATTACAAAACGAGTAAAGAGACTTGCCGGTAACGAGATTGAACTAGGTATTAAGATACCGACGATCGAATCTCGGGCAAGTAACATACCGATGACAAAGGGAACAACGTATGTTGTTATGCGGTCTGACCGATAAAGATCTTCGTAGAATATGTAGGAGCTAATATGAGCATCCAGTTTCCGCTATTGGTTATTGACCGGAGACGTGTCTCGATCATTTCTACATTGTTCTCGAACCCGTAGGGTCCGCACGCTTAACGTTACGATGACAGTTTCATTATGAGTTTATATGTTTTGATGTACCAAAGGTTGTTCGGAGTCCTGGATGTGATCAAGGACATGGCGAGGAGTCTCGAAATGGTCGAGACATGAAGATTGATATATTGGAAGCCTATGTTTGGACATCGGAAGTGTTCCGGGTGAAATCGGCATTTTACCGGAGTACCGGGAGGTTACCGGAACCCCCCGGTAACCTAATGGGCCTTAATGGGCCTAGTGGAGGAAGTAGAGAGGAGGCCAAGGGGCAGCCGCGCGCCCCTCCCCCCCC
>NC_041392.1:439638640-439689088 GCF_002162155.2 Triticum dicoccoides
AAGTCCTACTCCCGGTGGGAGTAGGACTCCTCCTGGCGCGCCCCTTGCCTGGCCGCACCTCCTCCCCCTTGCTCCTTTATATACGGGGGCAGGGGGCACCCCATAGACAACGATTGATCATTGATCTCTTAGCCGTGTGCGGTGCCCCCCTCCACCATAATCTTCAATAATATTGTAGCGGTGCTTAGGCGAAGCCCTGCGACGGTAGAACATAACATCAAGATCATCACCATGTCGTCGTGCTGACGGAACTCTTCCCCGACATTCTGCTGGATCGGAGTCCGGGGATCGTCATCGAGCTGAACGTGTGCTAGAACTCGGAGGTGTCGTAGTTTCGGTGCTTGATCGGTCAGGCCATGAAGACGTACGACTACATCAACCGTGTTGTGCTAACGCTTCCACTTTCAGACTACGAGGGTACGTGGACAACACTCTCCCCTCTCGTTGCTATGCATCACCATGATCTTGCGTGTGCGTAGGAAAATTTTGAAATTACTACGTTCCCCAGCACTGACTGTGCACAGTTGACCCTGACAAGTGTGCCCCCCTTTGTTAATTAGTCTAATAAACGTTTTATATATATATATATATATATAAGTAATTAGATTAACCTAAACACTCACTGGCACCCGGGGCCCACACCCCTAATTAACCCTGCTAGATTAGTTTAATCCACCGTTAAGCTAACAGAGGCTGACATGTGGGTCCAAGTGGCCCCACTGGTCAGGTTTGACCTGGTCAGCCGCTCTGTTGACCGCTGACATCATCAACATGTCATGCTGACGTCATATTCCATTTTTGTTAATTTTAATGATTCCAGAATATTGTTTAAAAGTTTGAAAATCATATAAAATAATCCGTAACTCGGATGAAAAGGTTTTATACATGAAAGTTTCTCAGAAAAAACCAACGAATCCGAATATGTGGCCCGTTCATCTGTCACATGCCCCTAGCATGCTGAACATGGAACATTCCCCCTCCGTTCATCTGTCTGACACAGGTCCGGAACCGGGAATACCTTCCCGGTTGAATTCCCCCTTCACCTATATCGTGTAGCCATACGTTAGGTCACACCCGGCACATCATATTGTCATGTTATGCTTTGTGATGCTGTGTTTGCTTTATATTTATTGTTCTTCCCCCTCTTCTCTCCAGTAGACCCCGAGACCGATGTCGCCGCTGTGATCGACTACGTCGACGACGACACTTCTTCCTTTTCAGCAGAGCTTCCAAGCAAGCAAACCCCCCTTGAGCATTCCGATATCGCCCATTTCTTTCCCTCTCATGCTTGCATTAGAACTGCTACTGCTTTATGTATGATCCTACTCTGATGCATAGCCTATTTTTGTTATCTGCTTTCATACCTTACCTGCTTATCCTAAAATGCTTAGTATAGGTTGGTTAGAGATCCATCAGTGACCCCACCTTGTCCCAGTTGCCTCGCTTTATGTTCGATGACTCGATCAACATGATCGACGTCCAGGCCCGACACCGCACATCACCCCCTGGTTGTACGACTCTACAGAGTTACCACTTAGTGCTGAGGGTGGAACCTCTTACATCACTCCTGATGAGATCTCTGTAGTGTAGCTATACGGTCGAGGTCATCAAGGGTGATTTCCTCCTTAACCACTTCCGTTACGGCTCTGTCGTGCAACCCCTCAAGTTTGAACCTCGAGGGTGGATCCTCTTACGTTCACCTTGATGATAACATCGAGTGGAATTCACCGGGGGTGATTCCTCGGGTTTTCCCTTGGTGTTAGACACACAGTTACTATGGTTACTATGACTTTACACTGAACCATGTTACTAAAGATGGGTCGGCCCTGAGGGGTACCCGCGCGAGCTTAATAGCGAGTGATGTGGAGTCGGGTTGACCTGGAAGGTGCCCGCGAGATACTTATGAGGCGTGGCCGGGCATTCTTAGCCCTTGCCGCAAGTACTCGAGACGGGGTGACAGGGTCACATCGATCGTGAGTCTCTGCTCGTTACCTTGTGCTCCTAATCCACTATGATTTGGATATTTGATCCGAGGGGCCTCTGGCCTGATAGCACTAACCATCACGTGGGCATAGTATGGGCGTTCTACGTCGTATGCATCAGCCGAAGCTTAATAGACATCAGCGACTGAGCGGCGCGCGCCGGCTTGGACTGGTAAGCACCTGCCTTTTTGAAGGAGGTAGCTAGGTCTGCTCACCGGTCGCGTACGCAACATGAAGGAGTTCCCGAGGAGATGGAACATGACCCCTGGGGGCATAGGTTTAGTCCGGCGTGCTGACCTCTCTATTAAGCCTAGGTCAGGTTGCGGCATATTGTTTGGCCGAGGCCGGGTGTCGGTGTCAAAACCGGCGGATCTCGGGTAGGGGGTCCCGAACTATGCGTCTTGGATCGATGGTAACAGGAGGCAGGGGACACGAAGTTTTACCCAGGTTCGGGCCCTCTTGAGGGAGGTAAAACCCTACGTCCTACTTGATTAATATTGATGATATGGGTAGTACAAGAGTAGATCTACCACGAGATCAAGGAGGCTAAACCCTAGAAGCTAGCCTATGGTATGATTGTATGTATATATGATCTATCGACTAGCCTGGCCCTGGTTTATATAATGCACCAGAGGCCTAGGTTAACAAGAGTCCTAGCCGAATACGCTGGTGGGGAGAAGTCCTTGTCTTGATCGCCAAGTCTTGTGGAATCTTCCTTGTATGCGGCAATTGTCCGAACTGGCCCATGAGTATATGGCCACGGGGGTCCTTGGCCCAATCTATCAGATCGGGAGATGACGTGTTGAGTACCCCCTAGTCCAGGACACCGTCAGTAGCCCCCTGAACCGGTCTTCAAGTTAGGGACGCTCCTCGATTCTTTCGAACTGTTCTTCATCTTCAGTCGACGGTCTTGAAAACTGGTTCAACAAATCTTCTCATCTTCGATCTTGAGGATCGCCAAAATGAATTCGACAAGTTTATACGTCGGGTATCCGAGGAGCCCCTTTAAGTTTCCGGCCTTTATCAATGCCTTGTTGTTTTTATGCCACACCTCGGGTTTGAAGTTGTTCCCGGGAGGCAGTGTCCTCTTGCGTCCGAGCTCTAACGCCGGACTGCATTCGAGGTATCTTTTGCGGCCGAGCACCATCGGACCGCTTCCGAGCTCCAACGCCGGAATGTATCCGAGCTCCAACGCCGGACTGTACCCGAGCTCCAACGCCGGACTATATCCGAGGTGTCATATCACCTTGGTTCAAAAAAGTTGAAGGAGTTTAGCCGAGCTTAATGCCGGAAATGCCCTCTATGGAGCCAGCCACTAGCACCCGAGCTTTATGCCGGACTGCTTCCGAGGTGGTGCACCACCCCGACTGTGGGCCGATTTTTCATCAATATTTTTTATTGGTGCAATTTATTCTCTGCCGAGATATATCCAGTGGCCCTCAAGGTATGTATCGGTCTAAAACCCGAGATGCACCTGAAGGATGATGTAAGACCGCTGATCCCAGTAGCCGCTGAGACTCAGGTTAATTTGCAAAATCGGCCTGAGGATCAAGTCCTAGCTCGGCAGAATACTTCGGGACACGAAAAGCGGCGTGCTCAGTCCTCGAGACTCAGGTTGGGTGCGGCCGACCAACCTGAGGATCAAAATCTCCTCGGAAACTGTATTGCACTTAAAATTTTCTGCATTGAACAGGCAATGCAGTAGCCCCCGAGACACTGGTCGGGTGGCAACACCAGATCAGGGGATCGATGTGCCCCTTTAATATTTGTAAATAATAAGGCCGAAGCCCAGTAGCTACCGAGCCTTAATGCGGGCACGGGTGGCCGAATTAAGGATCGATATCCATAGTAAAATCACAAATTATGTGTAATGACTCTATGTATCCAAGTACTTTACGTCATTAATGCTTGGATCCGCATTGTACAAAACTTTGTTGACCGACCATCGGCTTCCACCTCCTCGGCTAGTAGCCGAGGAGTGTTTGTCCTACTTTATAAAGCCTTTATGAGGGCCAAGATTTACGACAAACAAGGCAATCTGGCCATACGGTTTTATGAACAAAGGTACGCAGAGAGATATGTTATATTACTGTTTAACAGAAGAAATGTCTTCCAAAGAAAATAGTCCCGCTATCGGTTCCTTTCTTTGGGTTGTCATGCTAAGAATGACCATGAAACCTCTGCTCGAATGTAAGAGAAAAATATCGATGATTTAGTTTGGGAGGCCAGCTAATAGCCCCCGGTAGTGTTCGGCGACAGTCGAGGTCAAGCTGTAAACACTTCGGCCAATGTTATGAACGGCCCATCATTTAACATAGTCATCGGATCGCTGACCAGTTTACGCTTATTGTGACAGTCAGTTTTCGGCTTTCTCCACTGAGGTGCTTGACCATGCGAGCTGGAAGCACAATCACAGTGGTTCTCCCTTTGCACACCTAGCCGAAGAAAGCGGAACGTAGGAGGAAAGCACAAGAGCCGGGCAACCCAACTATTGACCGAAGACACAATTCGAAACCGATGCATATATAGCAATATCCGAGAATGTTTTTGCCAAATCCCTAAAGGTGTCCAGCGTTGCACTGCGAGACTAATGCTGGAAAAGCAAAAATAGTTTAAAAGTGCCAAAAAGCTTGGAAAACCAAGAAACGTCAGTAAAAACATGATGCCCGAACAATATCAAGTGTTCGGTGCCAATCCAAAAGTTGGTCTTAGAAAAAAGAAGTGCTTCTGTCGTGCTTTAACATGATACATCCTATCTCAAGACTTCGAGCGGGTCAGCCTACAGCTTCAACCTCCTATCCCGAGGGCGGAGTACTTCTCATCAGGCCAGTTTAGCAAACTAAACTCTAGCGGCTTTGAGAGAGAAATTAGGCTCCCCGACTAGTGACCGCATACTCGCGTCGAGAAAAGGAGTGATAAATAATAATAATAATAATAATAATAATAATAATAATAATAATAATAATAATAATAATAATAATAATAATAATAATAAAACTTTGCAACGACTAAGAAGAAGAACACTTATCATAAAATGGCTCATATAAATTTAAGAGCCCCCAAGTGACTTGGGGAAAAGAATGATTCCATGTACAGAAGTACTTATATCATATCTATGTTCAACCGAACTTTAAACGCGTCTTAACCGACCGTCGGCTTCTCCCTCTTCGGTCAAGGACCGAAAAGTGTTATGTACTCCATCTGTCAAGAATATCGACGGTGTTTCCAATAACCAGGCAATCGGGGCATAAGGCTGTAATAGACAAAGCGCGCTCATGCAACTTATGCTATATTATTGCAAAGTGTAAGAAGCATCTTCAAAGAAAATAGTACCCCCACCGATACCTTTCTTCGGTGCTCATTGTTATTATGAGACTTGTGCAATAGATTTTTTTGTACTCATGAGTTCCGTTGTGTGCCGACCATTATTGAAAACTATAAGAGCGCTAGCTTTCGGCTTCACCCAGTCTGAGGTCCGGCTCGGTTGACCCGATCGTGACAATCGCAGAGGTGCTCCCTTTACTCCCTAGCCGAACAATCGGGAACGTAGGGGTAAACACAGGAGCGAGGCAACCCAGCATGCAAATCGCTTAAGTCAATATGGTGCATATTGTGGCGTAATACACGAACAAGGAACGAAGCCGTACAAGTATAATCATATGCAACAGGAAAAACTTCATAAAGGAAGCCCCCAAGTAAACGGGGTATTTGAATTTATGCGTCACAAACAAAGTTTGGACAAGGAAATTTTTTACAGGCAACTTTTTTCCAAAAAAGTATAATGCTTGGTCGAATCGGGCACAAGTTAGAAATTAAAGCTTTGAGCATGAAAGCGACTTAGCTGGTTAATGTGTTCGATATTGATGACGCGGTCCGAGCTTGATGCGGGCCAAGGTTCCATCCCCCAAGCTGGTCCCGAGGTGGCGGAGCGGAGAGCTCGACACGCCGAAGTGGTGACATAGCACGGTCAATGCAGACCGGCAGAGTGACACCGAAGTCCCCGGATCATTTTCCTGTGCACAAAAAATAGTGCCAACCGGAGATAATAGTAATAATGATAATTAAAAAACGTTCATAATAAATAATTTATGCAAAGTGAGTAATAAAAGAAATATGGTCTGGCGCCGAAGTCAATGTCGATGCAGGGCGTCGGCGTGATGTAATAAAGGCGTGGCAAAGCCTGAATTCACAGGTCGGTCCGAGCTCCGGATGCGGCGTTCGCCGGACTATGTACAGAAATTGATCGAACCACCACGCGACCATCGTTAATGCGGTCACTATTTGATAGACCTGTGTACATATCATGGACAAACCAGAGTAATAATTCCTTGGGAAAAATGAACCCAAACAAGCAAAAAATACTAGGATTAATAGCACCTGGTTTATTTGTTGTAGCAATCCGAAGGAAGATGATTCCCAAAATTGGGACTCGCTCCGCACACCCATTGTCTGATGGGCGATAAAACGACGGCATGGCAATGCTGGTAAAGGTTGACTCGCCGAGGCAAAGCCCTCGGCCCAGCTAACGTGACGGAGCTGGTCGGCTAGTGACGCCGAAGCGTCCGGAGTAGGTTGATAAAAAGATGGCGAAGCCCCCGGTCCAGCCGAAATGTCAAAGTAGGTCGGTGTGATGGACACCAGCTTGAAGAAGCAATAGTGCGGCCCTGTCGATGCAGGTCGTGATGTGGTCGATGCCGTCTTGATGAAGCGACCGTGCGGCGATGCCGGTATGCCCGCTCCGTGTAATCCGTGGGGCGGCGATGTTGGTGATGATTTATCCTTCGCGATGCCGGACTCTTGTTCGTCTTGCCGAGATGATGATCCGAAGAAGTTGAGCTCGGCTCAACAAAGTGACGACGTGTCTAGCGCAGGTCGGTAGCCATGGAGTAATATTGCCGGACTAGTTTGACACCAGCATGATGTTGAAGATCATGTTCAAAAGATCTTAAAGTTAGTGGGATGTGTTCGGCAATAAAACACAATACCCCATACAAAACCTCCTTCAAAAGGGATGTCCGAAATCCTGTTCATAAAAAAGATGAACTCGGGTCGGATTCGTTTCCGCACAGAAAACAGATCCGAAAAGTGATGCACTAATCGGAAGGTTCCCGGAGTTTGGACGGTCGGATCGAGCTGAAATTTTGAGAGGTGGTAGATATAGGAATTCTGCAGCCGATCAACGGTTGGATCTTCCAAAGGACGTCCGAGCTAGAAGCTGGACACCACACCCTAAACTCATCCAAATTCCCGTCCAGATTTGACAGGGCTCCGGTATATCGTGGATTGCCAGAGATTCCTCCATCGGAACTCGACGAAATTTTCCAGGGTTGTTGTAGACTCAATTCCGCACAATTCCACCAAAGCAATCGTCAAAGCGATACTCAAGGAGGTGGTGGCGGCAGATATGAGTTTGTTGTCCAGAAAAACAGCACGGTCGCTTGAGGGCAATGTTGACGTTGAGCCCTCGAGCTCCATGGATGATTTCTCCATGATCTTGATAGAGATCAAAGTTGATGTTCGATGAAGGCCCCCGTCTGGATATGGTGATCCGAACACGGGGCGCAGTTCTTGGTCAAACCAAGGTGACCAGTCGAGCTGGTGACGAAGATGCCGAAGTTGCAGTTGATCTGTAGGTGAGCCATCGATCCTTTTGTCGATCACACAGCGGAACTCTCAATGAAAGCACCAATGTTGGTGTCAAAACCGGCGGATCTCGGGTAGGGGGTCCTGATATGTGCGTCTTGGATCGATGGTAACAGGAGGCAGGGGACACGAAGTTTTACCCAGGTTCGGGCCCTCTTGAGGGAGGTAAAACCCTACGTCCTACTTGATTAATATTGATGATATGGGTAGTACAAGAGTAGATCTACCACGAGATCAAGGAGGCTAAACCCTAGAAGCTAGCCTACGGTATGATTGTATGTATATATGATCTATCGACTAGCCTGGCCCTGGTTTATATAATGCACCAGAGGCCTAGGTTAACAAGAGTCCTAGACGAATACGCTGGTGGGGAGAAGTCCTTGTCTTGATCGCCAAGTCTTGTGGAATCTTCCTTGTATGCGGCAGTTGTCCGAACTGGCCCATGAGTATACGGCCACGGGGGTCCTCGACCCAATCTATCAGATCGGGAGATGACGTGTTGAGTACCCCCTAGTCCAGGACACCGTCATCAGGCATGACCCAGGAAAGTGTGTCCGGACGGAGTTAATCGAGCGTGGTGGGTAAGTTGGTGCACCCCTGCAGGGAAGAAAACATCTATCAATAGCCTGTCCTGCGGTAACAGACACTTGGAGTTGTATCCCGATCGATACAACTAGAACTGGATACTTGAGATGAGAAATGGTTATGAGAAATGTATAGTATGGCTCTGGGATTGCTTTCTCGCAGGGAGTCGAGAAAGGATCTCTGGCCGAGGTTGATAACACTACTACTACTTTACATTATGTTGATCTGTACTCTTCTATATGATGCAAGATGCTTGAAGATGCTATTCTTCGATAGGCTAGGCTTTCCCCTTCTCTTCTGGCATTCTGCAGTTTAGTCCACAGATACAACCCATTCATTTGATACAGATGCATACTTAGTTTAGATCTGATGTAAGTCTTGCGAGTACTTTGGATGAGTACTCACGGTTGCTTTGCTACCTCTTTTTCCCCCATACCCGATTGTTGCGACCAGATGACGGATCCCAGGAGCCAGACGACACTACTGATGATTACTTCTACCCAGAGGGTGCCAACTACTACGTGACGGCCGCTGACGACGTGGAGTAGTTAGGAGGCTCCAAGGCAGGAGGCCTTGCCTTTTCGATCGTTGTTGCTTTTGTGCTAGCCTTCTTAAGGCAAACTTGTTTAGCTCATATTTGTACTCAGATAATGTTGCTTCCGCTGACTCTTTTGTTTTCGAGCTTATGTATTCGAGCCCTCGAGGCCCCTGGCTTGTAATATAAAGCTTGTATTATTTTAATTTGTGTCTAGAGTTGTGTTGTGATATCTTCCCGTGAGTCCTTGATCTTGATCGTACATATTTACGTGTATGATTAGTGTACGGTCAAATCGGGGGTGTCACAGATACTGCCCAGTTTGTTGGCGGTCAATGAATCGAGGAGCTTTCCGTGGATGATTGGTAGCATAGACTGTATGCACTGAGAGTGGTAGAACCGTCCATTTGCTTGACAAGGGCAATATAAGGGGCATGTTAAAGCTTGCACGGTCATACTTGAAGCATGTCAGGCTCTCACAATGACATCGACGTGCTTCAGCGGTCTTCGGTGTTCGCAAGGCTTTCTGAAGGGAACTTCCCAGATGTCAACTTTGAGGTCAATGGCCACCAATACAACAAGGGATACTACCTAGCTGATGTCATCTATCCTCAGTGGTCGACTATTGTGAAGACAATTTCTGAGCCGGTAGGAGAGAAGAGGGCTAGGTTTGCCCAAGAACAAGAGAGCCTGCTTTTGGTGTGCTCCAATCTTGATGGGCTATTGTTCGACACCCTGCTAGAACATGGAGCACCCGGAAGATGTGGAAGGTGATGATTGCTTGGGTTGTCATGTACAACATGATCGTAGAGGATGCGCGTGATGACAGCCTCCTCGACCAAGGGTGGGAATTTTCAGCGTGAAAATGTTGAGCCTGGGCATGGAGTGACAATGTTTGCACAGTTTACCCAATTTAATCAAGAAATGCGTGATTGGACGACTCACATTCAACTTCAAAATAATTTGGTTGACTATATGTGGACTCCTAGTTAGTACAATTTTAAATACATTTAATTGTAAACTATGAGATTTTTATTTATTGTGATGTAAAAACTATGTGACTTATTTGGTAATAATCTATGTGCAAGGTTTCTTTTCATTTGGATTTATCATATGCGTACGAATGCCTAAATTGTGAAAATTTGGCAGAGAAGCCAAATAAGTCAAATTCAACCGAAACGGGATTGTCACAACAGATTTGACGAACGGAAAGGAGATTTTTGATCAAGGAGGGAGAGACAAGTATGTTGCATAGTTGGATGGGCGAGGTACCGGAGATGAGTAAGCCGGTGCTTGTGTGTGTGATGGGAAGATGCTCGCCGCTACAAACTATAATGTGAGAGGAGGGAGTAGACGCGAGAAGAGTGTGGAGAGTACCGGGGGAGTTGGTCATGTGCGATGCCGCGCCGGAGTCCATGTACCACTCGGGAGCGCTCCCAGAGGACGACGGCCCTGCGATGGCGCTGTGAAGCGCGGCCTGAAGGGAAGTCATGTCCAGGGGCTGTTGATGCGGCGGCGCTCCGGGAGGGGTGGCGTAGGCTGGTGGCGACCCGTAGCCGTACGGGGGTACGTTGCCGTAGCCGTACGCGCCAGGAGCAGCTGGAGACGGAGCATCGTACATCGCCTGTTGAGGCGGAGTCCCAGGGCGAGGCCCAAGAACACCAGAGCCCGGAGCGCGCCATGGCATCGGCCACGCCTGGACAAGACCGGTCCACGAGTTGGTGCCAGGCGCGGGAGCAGGCAGGCCAGGAACGCGGGGAGGGGCGGACGGTGGTGGTGCGCTGCCGTTGCCGTGGCCGCGACGACGCCCACGCCCACCGCGCGCACGCCCGCCGCCGGTGACATCAGGCACGGCAGGGGGCGCGGCAGGTGGTGAGGGAGAGGGCGGCGTGGCGCCACACCCAACGAAGAGCACGTGCGCGCCCTGGAGGCCTGCTGTCTGCTCGGCCCGGTGCTCTTAGAGAAGAAGAAAGGAGCGCGTCTGGAGAAGCGAGGGCAGCGGCGACTGCGACGTGATGTGCGGGATGGCGTCGTGGTACTGGCGGTTGAGCCCGCGCAAGAGGTGGAAGACCTGCCGCGACTCCGACACCGGCTGGCCGAGATCGCGGAGCTGATCAGCGTATGCCTTCAACTTGGTGCAGTACTGCATGATCGTCGGATCGCCTTGCACCATGGCGTGGTACTCAGCGTCGATGTAGACGGCCCGGGCAAGTTGGTTGTCCCGGAAGATGCCGCTGATGGCCGTCCAGACGGTGAGGGCGGTGTCCTCCTGCGCCATCACGGCGTCCAATAGATCAGGCGCGGCAGTGGTGTTGAGCCAGTGGACAACGGCGTGGTCCGCCATCGCCCAGTCGGGGTCGTCGAAGCGCGGGACGGCAGCGGCGTCCACATGATCGCGGAGGCCGAATATCCCGATTGCAGTGTCGAAGTGGCGGCGCCACTGTGCGTAGTTGCCGGCGAGCAAGTCAAGGGTGACAGGAACGTGACGGCGAATGTCGATGGTCACGAAGCGACGGTGACCACGGGCGGCAGGGCCGCAGGCCGGGCAGCAACAGAGCCAGCCGTGACAATGGAGACAGGGGCGGCCGGAAGGAGAGCAGGAGGTGGTGGAGGCGACCCAACAACATCAGAAGCGCCGGGGCCGTCAGAGGTACTCCCTCCGTTCCAAAATAGATGACTCAACTTTATACTAACTTTAGTATAAAGTTGGGTCATCTATTTTAGAACGGAGGGAGTAGTAGATAGGGGGGAATCAGGGTCGCCCATAGTGGCGGAAGCGGGATCGGTGGCCGGAGCAAGGGAATTGATCCGGTCGGCGGTATCTATACCATGAAGAGGAGAGGTTTGCTATGGGATTCAACACACGCTTGCATTATCGTGTGCCACTACATGCAGGGATGTGGGCTGGCTACATGCCCACTGACTCACGCGCGTGCACTGACCATGGGTCGTGCTCCATACGCTGTATTACAGGGAAATACATACACTCTAACAGGTTGTACTGAATGCACTCTGAACTCTGAAGAAACAATACATAACATGATCTTTTCTCTGATCAAGATAGCTCAATCCTACCTCAACCACATGAAAGAGTGGTCCTGATACTACTTCTGTTATAGAGGTAACCTGTGAGATTTATTATACTCAGGAAGGCGCAAAAATTATGTGCAGAAACGTAAGTGCAACTATCCAACTCTGTCCTGTATGAGAATCGATGTGAATTTGGGAAAATCAATAGGGCAAAACACAAATGCAACCTTGATGACAGACTAACAGTAAATTTACTCACGGAACATGACCAAGAAAGCTATATCATGATTTTACTATAATAAATAGCTAAGGTTTACATACACATTAAAGGTCTAGCCACAGAATCATTTTGTCGGGATTAGTCCGTTCGATGAGCCATTCTCAGCCCCTTTTCCATGGAAAGCAGATTGCCTCTCTGGTCTCCCGTTTGGATTTGGAGGCAACGCCAAGTTAGGCGCAACACCGCTGGTACTTGAGTCACCCTTCAGGTTGAGTTTGGACATGTTGTACAGGTCTTCAACATTTACCGGGGGAGCTGAGTGGACAGCAACAGGCCTGACAGGCTCATGTGATGCTTGTACTGTAACTGGTGATGATGCTTGCATAGAGACTGGTGGCCCATAGAACATTGGAGCATAGCCATAGTATGGATACGGAAAAACTGCTTGGACATAGTGAGGTGCAGGAATCATCATTGGAGGAGGATAACCATATGGGGGCATCACTTGTGGCATCACCATCCCTGCTTCTCCAGCAATTGAACTTGAACCAGCCGATTCATTGCCCTGAGGTTGATGTGCCATTGCTAGAACTGGCGATGGGGCTGATGCATATGTTAGCATAGGCACAGGAGCAGGTGGTGCCATTACTGGCACTGGTGGTGGGACAGAAACAGATGTTATCACGGGCATAGGAGCGGGTGGTGTCACAGGAGCAGTAACAGGCCGTAGATCATCTACGAACTCTTCTACATCTTGTGAAGATGAACGGGAGAGCGGCATCTCTTGTGACGATGAACGGGAGAGTGGCTGGTCACCAGGCTGATTAAAAACCATAAAACAATCATAAGCAATTGGTACACTGGGGGACAAGCAATAAATATTTAAAAAACAATTATGTTTGAGATGTCTTATTCACTTCATATAACAGGGTGATTCTATGCTAACAGCTACTCCCTCCGTTCCAAATTACTTGTCGCAGAAATGGATGTATCTAGAACTAAAATACATCTAGATACAACCATACATGCGACAAGTAATTCGGAACGGAGTATACGAGAACTTACTAAGGCAACAGGAACAAAGAGGAAAAGAATAAGCACCAATCTTAAGAATGCATCGCGACATGTTTGCCTAAGTGCAATCAGCTAAACCTGGTTGCACCTCAACACTACATGCAGAGAAATAGAAAGGTAGGGAGAGATGCTCACATCCTCAATAACCATATCGAAGAGGCTTGATCTTCTCTTTCTCCTATTAACATTTGTTTGGCGAATGAAATACTTCTGAGCATGGCTAGCAACTTGAGTAGGTGTCCTCGAGACAACATAATTACGGGATATGCCACGCCAATCACCTTTTCCTAATTTGTTCAATCCAAGTAGAAATTTTTTGTGCTCCTCTTCTGACCATGACTCACCTGTCACCCAACAAAATAAATGGCATTCTTCAATGCAAATTCGACATATTCAATCAAATTTTTAAATCATAATAAAGAACAAGCATGAAGTTGCATGGAAATTTATAACAGTACTGTATACCATTACACATTAAAAGAATGCAAACCATGTACAAAATATGGAGTGTGAGTGTAACCTAGTTAATGATATTGGTGACTGTAATGAATATTATTTCTGGGTTGCAATAAAATCATTTAGCCAATTAAGTGACAAGGCCACAAGCTTGAATGGTAACAGCGGAATAGAAGCACAACTTCAGATTCGTTTCAAAAAAAAAAAGTACCCCCTCCATCTAACATAGCTTGAAAAACGATCTTATATTGTGGGACGGAGGGAGTAAATTCTGATGACAAGAAGCAGTCACAAGCACCGCTCACCACCAGTAAACCCCCAAATCTGTCAGTAATGGGACAAAGTGATGAACTAAACACTAAAACAGGTCTCAACCAAGTATTAAGTTGGAGTAGTTTGCTAATTTTGCACACCACTAGGCATCGTAAACCGAACAAAAATCCCAACTAACACCGAACCTACCAGATTAAAAGCAGTACTTTCCGCAAAGTTTCAGAAAACTACTTCGATCGGCACAGTAAAATCAAAACTTTCTCACTTGCCATCTTAAAAGCCAACAGCAAAACTGCACCTTCACAACAAAACCACATATTTGCACACTACAACAAACAATCATCTTAACTACGTAAAGAACATCACAGGGGTGATCAGAACACATTTTTTTTACAGAACAGAGACTAAACCTCCATACACATGCAACAAAACAAAGAATCTCATCTCCCCGTAGGCTAAAACAGGGGAGAGAAGGAAAATAAAAAGCCCACCTCGCTTCCTGTGGGGTTTGTCGTCGTCGCCCTCGGAGCCGTACCCCTCGGCCCTGGCACCGCCGCTACCCTCCGCGAGCTGCGCGAGGTTGTCCATGCTGACGCTCTTCCTGATTGGCTTGTCGCCGATGCGCACGCCGAAGAGCTTCACGGGGCGCGCCGTGCATGTGCGGGAGTTGTGCCCGTGGTGCCCGCACTGCGAGCACCGCCTCGGCCCGTCCCCCGCACCGCCGCCGGCAGGCGCCGCCGGTGGCACGCCGTCCCGCGTCATGGCAGGCAGGCTAGGGTTGTGGATTTTTATTTTTTAATCTATTATATCTGGTTGATTGATTTGATCCGTCTTTTTCTTTTTCTCCTCTGGTGGTGCGTCGTGTATTTATCGTCCGCGAGGGAGAGGCAAGCGTGTAAGCAGTATACGGCGAGAGATGAGCTGGGAATTTTCCTGGATTTTCCTTATCTGTACAAAAAAAAACAACCTTTTATGTGCTGGCGGTGATATTTGGATTTTGCTGGAAGTCTTCACCTTCGCAGTCAAGACATGCCACCAGATATTGTACAGCCTACCCCTAAAAAAAAGAAGATATTGTACAGCCTGGATTTTATTTGGTGGTTAAATACAGATTGTTCATATTAATATGGATGATTTTCAAAATAAATACTACTGGTATGGATGCGTATCTGTATAAGATTGAATAGTCCAGTGATATGGAGTATATGATGTGGATTCTTTGTATCCGTTGATTTCTTTTATTACTACAATAAGATCTCTTACACTAATGTATATATGAGATTGGTGGTCCATTTATTAGGCAAAATTAGAATGTATTCCCTCCGTTCCTAATTATAAGTCTTTTTAGACATTTCAAATGGATTGCAACATATGGATGTATGTAAACATATTTTAGAGTATAGATTCACTCATTTTGTTTCGTATGTAGTCACTTGTTGAAATCTATAGAAAGACATATATGTAGGAACGGAGGGAGTACTCCACTGCGGGAATCGGTTGCAATATATTTCAACTTGCTTTGGTAACATGATATTTGTATTAATGATACGAGAACCATAACTAAAAATACATATAAAATACTGCATTACATTACTATATAGTTGTAAAATATTTTTGAATAAAACTAGCATTTTTTCCATGTATAGTTGCATATTGAAATGGTCTTTTTCTTCCCCCGCAAAAAAAAGAAGAGATGGTATTTTTCATACAAGATTGCATGCTAAGTTGGCATTGTTCTCATATTAAAAAGTATAGATTAACTCGGATCACCTATTTAGTTACCATCATTTAGGTAGTCTACTCATCGGTTCCTTGACCAGAATATTGATAAGATTAGCTACCTAGATTTTAAATTTTGAGTTGATTTCTCATTGAAAGGATGAGAGCTAGAGCGTTTATTTGCAGGAGCATTTTCTATCCCTACATTAGGTACACAACATTCGACTCTACCCTTTTGTGAACATTGTATTTTTTTTCTTTAAGCAATCAAATATAATTTTAATTTGTATAGGAATCAAAATGTCATAATATAATATTAATATGGAGTATATTATATGGACTTTTTGCATTTGTCTATTTACTTTGCACAGTAAAACCCCTTAAATTAATGGGTACAAGATTGATGGCCCATTCATTAGGTGAAATGCCTAAGCTATAACCACCATTTAACCAGACTATTGATTGATGGTTTCCGTGAACGTGAATATTAATAAGTTTTAGCCATGTAAATAATAAAGTTTGAGGATACTTCTCAGTGAAAGGGCTATATATGGGTTGTTTTATTTGTAGCAGATCCCCCCCCCCCTTACATTTGATACAAAATATTATGACGTCTCCCTTATGAAAATATTTGTTCAGATTTTCTTCGATCAATGAAACATAATTTTAAAACATGTAGTACTCAGAATGGCATGATATTACATTGTTTTGGAAATCATGCAAATCAAGGACCATGAGGTTACACCCAAATGGCATTGATGATTCTAATTGACTCCTTGTGAATCAAGGTGGCTGCTAGGCAC
This sequence comes from Triticum dicoccoides, assembly GCF_002162155.2. Classification (NCBI taxonomy): domain Eukaryota; kingdom Viridiplantae; phylum Streptophyta; class Magnoliopsida; order Poales; family Poaceae; genus Triticum; species Triticum dicoccoides. The sequence continues at coordinate 439,654,961 of NC_041392.1, forward strand.
CACTTGTCACGAAAGATAATGTGTCTTAGTTTGGACATGGACGCACATGTTTTTCATATTTTATGGGCGGTAAGGCAACATGTTATTGGAGTCATGATGAGTGGAGGAAGGTTTCATACAAAAGGAACCGTCCAATTTTGTTGAGATATGAGGCAACCGTTCATTGATAGAAAAGGTTTCCTTTTCTTTAATTCTACATATGGTTGAGAACAAAAAAGAACATACTGGTGTTCGGCGGATAAGGCAATCTCTTTTGTCCCATGTTATGGGACAACATTTTTTGTATACTTAGTAGTTGCCATGGATGAATTGAATGGTGAAGAAACGTCACCCATCACAATTTTTGGCTTACTAAAATTAAGAGCATAGCAAACGTGTCGCACACTGCTCACATACCGACATTTACAATAGAGGAGGAGCGAGGATAGCACTAGGCCTTGTGTCCGCTTTAATGCTACAGTCATCTGCAATGCGCTATGATGTAAAATATACTTTGTGCGAGGGTTTCACAGCTCGGGTTGTGGCCAAGGGGACCGTGTCTTGGCTCCGTCACTGATTTACAATGCTCAACACTTAAGTAGGAAACATGCAAACAAGATAAACATCCAAATAAACTAGAAATGAGCTACCTCTGCCCCTCCCCCCAAAAAAGAAAGGTCATAACGAAGACGCTAACTACAACCTTCCCTTTGCATTGCGTAAGGCAAAAAAACTAAGGGGCGCTCAACTCAACTTTTTGTGTCGACGCAACAAGAGAGACCAGGATTCCTAGCGCCCCTTTTTAGGCGTTGTGTTGTAGATGCTCTAACAACCTATATGGTCAAGATGTCATAATAAAGCTATCAAGATGATCATACAATGCATACATATAATTTTCCTTTGTCATTATCATTTTGTTATTCTCTTTCTATAAGTGTTATATGCTTTATGCCATAATTTATTTACTAAGTTTGGGAGCATTAATTAATGTTTCAATTTACAACTTAACAACATGAAGAGGTCACATGCTAGGGTGATGTGGCAGGATGGGGTCATTGGCCCATGTGCCATATTGGCCATGAAATCATTAGGCGAGTGGTATGGGTGTAGTTGTGTGCATTTCCTTAGTTTAGGCGGTTGCTTCCTGAAAGCTCAAGCATGAGACTCCACCGCTCACCATATCCGAGGTAGCATTTGTCCATGACGCTGTCATCATCAATCTGTACCAATGCTTGGTGATCATGAAAGAGCCTTGCTTAGCTTAATGCTCTATGCTTCTTCATGCTCGCTTGTAGTTTGGAGCCTCCTATGTTGTCTATTTTGACTTATTGACCCACCCTCACCATCTATTTAGCAGTCTCCTACCACCTCACATCAGGAGAAAACCAGCCAAGTTTCTTTTGTTACAAAAAAACAAAAATTTCCATTTAGATGGTTCAAGCAAGTACCGATCCATAAGATTACTGGTCAAAATAAGAACATGCTTTGATAATTGACAGATCGCCTAATCGTCCTCATTTAATTCCGGATTCGTTGACCACTGGTGAGAGTGGACGTGGACATGGATCTTTTTTCCGAGTAAAAGAGCTTTATTGCTTACTTAATTGGGCATACATCATGATGCAACGTGTTAGTGAGGAATACAAGAATGTAATTAAACCATGAATGTTCCTCCTAAAACTTGTTGCTTGCTTTGCAATAATTAAGCCGCCTCATTAGTGCCTCTTCATACGAAAATCAGCCTAAATTTCTCAAAGTGTCCACTTAGCTCTCTAATCTCATGAAGAGACCAGCGATCTCGGTACGATCAATTTTTTTTGTCTTCAACAACTTTATGATTACTTGTGCATTGCTCTCAACAACAACTCCGTGGAAGCCTCTCACAAGGGTCACACCATCCCATCCCGAATCGCCTGTCTTTCCATTGCCATAGGGTTTGCTGCATATGCATACCAAAGGGCTTGTGCACGTAGTAGAGTACCAAATTTTTCATAGATCATCAACCCAGTACATCCCTGATTGGTGTTATCATGAGTGAGGCATCGACATTCACCTTTATCATTCCATTATGAGGAGGTGGCCATTTAGCTTTCTTTGGAGCCTTCATTTTACTTTCTTTTCCTATCATGGCTAAGTCCATCGTCGTATCAATAACCCATTTGAGAGCTTGTACTATGGTACACCTAGCCTCCCCATGTCTTCTTGCCTTTCGCTCAGTCCATATGGCCCACGCACCACATAAAATGACAAATGCAAGCATCCATCTAGAAGAACTTAGTTCCGTCGACTAAATCAAAGAAACATGACTACAAGTGGAGATTGGGAATTGTAATCCTAGTTAGAGTTTTTATCTCTTCCTGAAAAGGTCAAGCCCAAGTACAATTAAATTGCATGCATTGTGGTTTCATACTTTCCATGACTCTCACAAAAATATATCACCTCCATATGCTTTCATTTCAATACTGCATGGCAAGGAATGAAGTTAGGAATTATGTTCCACCAAAAGTTAGGAGGGACCTCAAGTCTCCACCTTTTCTTGTGGGCATTTTCTTGGCTGATGCTGAGCTCGAGTAAACATTTGCTTGATCTCAAGTCTCTATGTACAAACCTTATCGTGAAATTACCATGTATTTATAGATTCCACGCCTACAAGTCCTCAGCGAACAACAGAGGAGGATTCTGCATATTACACTCACAACAGGTTCAATAAAAGTGCAAGTTAATCATATTAATGTTCCATTCCCCATTGTCTTCATATATCAGTTCTTCCACTCGGTTGACAGCTGCACTTGGAAGCTTCACAAGATGCTTGTACCCATGGTTAGAAGGAATCCATGGACCAACCAAAGCCAAATAGAAGATCCATCTCCTACCCTTGAAACCAACCCCAATTTTAGTGCCTCTATACCATGTAGAATGGCCTCCCAACTATTTGATGATCCTCGCCTATTCTTGGCTGACGTAAAATCATTATCATGAAAATACTTGCACAAAACAATTATGACATCGTAATCAACCTCTATCATGATTTTGCGATCATAGCATGATTGAACACTTCAAAATCTGATGGTGTTACGGCCCAAGGGTTCCCGACCCCTCTAGTTGCCGGCCCAAGGCCCCCAAGGTTAGTTTCTGCCCTAGGCCATCATGCCGGCCCATGGGCTTGTAGAAGGAATACTTTGGAAAGTCTTGTTGTCCAAGACAAGGAAGCCGAAGCCATGGAGGATGACCTGGAAGGAGGACTCCGTCTTCACCATTTTGCTGTTGGACCTTTGGGATCATGGGAAACTATAGGATCTAAGTTGATGTCAGGATAATGTGACTTGAACATATCCCATGCTTGTCGGCCCCCCTCCCTGGTGGTCGAGTTCTTTCACTCAACAATCCTTGGTGAGGTAAACTGGAGATGCGCTGCTAGGTCAGAGAAGCTGATTGACACGACCTCCTTTTGCCATAGAAATCTGAAGGGGGCCTCCATCACCAGCCTGGCGAAGTACAAAAGCTCGATAATTTGCTTTAGCTTGACTAGCAGAAGTTGAGTGTTGCTGGAATTTTGGAATTGATTCTAGATGCTTGGTGAAAGGATCGATAAGGTCGACTAGAGGGGGTGATTAGGCGACTAAAAAAGTTTAACCTCTTTTACAAATTTAGGCTCAACAAATAAAGTAGGTTGTCTAGATATGCAACTAGATGGACAACCTATATGACAGGCAACGCAAGTAATAAAGTGCAAGCAAGAGTAAGCACAAGATATGAACTTTCACAAAGTAAAGAACTAAAATAACTACATGTGTAGATGATGAAGACGAGGATGTGTTTTTGAAGTTTCCTCCTTTGTGGGAGGTATGTGTCCATTTGCGAGGTGTGTGGGGGCACAATGCTCCCCAAACGTCCCAAGGGCTCACCCTAGTCTCCTCACGCACTCGCACAATGCAAGGTGCTGCGATTCCACTAGTGGTGCCCTTGAAGGCGACAACTGGGACCTTTACAAACATGGTTGGGGTTCTCTCCACAACTTAATGGAGGCTCTCAACACCACTATGGAGCTTCTCCACAATGGAATTTTTCTCCGAGGTGACCTCTTCCTCTAGGGTGCCCAAACACCCAAGAGTAACAAGATCCACAAGAGAAAGTATGGGGGTGTAAATTTCCTTTGTTGGAAGTGTAGATCTAGGTCTCCGCCCTCAATCGCTAGCAAATCAACAAGTTTGGTTGGCTAGAGAAGAAGATCGGGCAAATATGAGCTTCGAGAAAATATGAGCGTCGGGCAATGATACGTCTCCAATATCTATAGTTTTTTTTATTATTCTATACTATTATATTATCACTTTTGTATCCTTTACATGTCATTTATATTATTTTATAGACTAACCTATTAACTTAGTGCCCAGTGCTAGTTCCTGTCTTTTGTATGTATTGTGTTTCGTAGAAAAACCATACCTACTGAAGTACAAACACGACGAAACTTTTCCGTGACTTTTTCTAGGACATAACAGACCCTAGAAGCCTTGAGGGAGGACTAGAAGACCCACAAGGGGCCTGCAAGCCAGGTCGGCGCGCCCAGGGGTAGGCGCGCTCCCATGACTTGTGGGCACCTTGTTGCTCCGTCTTCCCTAATCTCTGCTACCTCTTGAGCATGTGTTGGTTTTCCCTTTAAGAGGAAAGGGTGATGCAGCAAAGTAGCGTAAGTATTTCCCTCAGTTTTTGAGAACCAAGGTATCAATCCAGTAGGAGATTAAACGCAAGTCCCTCGTACCTGCACAAACAAACAAGAACCTCGCAACCAACGCGATAAAAGGGGTTGTCAATCCCTTCACGGTCACTTTATGAGAGTGAGATCTGATAGAGATAATAAGATAAATGTTTTTGGTATTTTTGTCGTGTAGATTGGAAAATAAAGATTGCAAAATAAACGGCGATAGAAATGGCTTGTTGACGGAAGAATAATATAATGGAAGATAGACCCGCGGGCCATAGGTTTCACTAGTGGCTTCTCTCAAGATAGCAAATTCTATGGTGGGTGAACAAATTACTGTCGAGCAGTTGATAGAAAAGCGCAGAGTTATGAGAATATCTAGGCATGATCATGTATATAGGCATCACGTCCGCGACAAGTAGACCGAAACAATTCTACATCTACTACTATTACTCCACACATCGACCGCTGTCCAGTATGCATTTAGAGTATTAAGTTCATAAGAACAGAGTAACACATTAGGTAAGATGACATGATGTAGAGGGATAAACTCAAGCAATATGATATAAACCCCATCTTTTTATCCTCGATGGCAACAATACAATATGTGCCTTGCTGCCCCTGCTGTCACTGGGAAAGGACACCACAAGATTGAACCCAAAGCTAAGCATTTCTCCCATTGCAAGAAAGATCAATCTAGTAGGCCAAACCAAACTGACAATTTGAAGAGACTTGCAAAGATATTAAATCATGCATAAAAGATTTAAGAGGAGAATCAAATATTGTTCATAGATAATCTTGATCATAAACCCACAATTCACCGGATCTCGACAAACACACCGCAAAAAGAATTACATCGAATAGATCTCCAAGAGAATCGAGGAGAACTTTGTATTGAGATCCAAAGAGAGAGAAAAAGCCATCTAGCTAATAACTATGGACCCGAAGGTCTGCGGTAAACTACTCACACATCATCGGAGAGGCTATGGTGTTGATGTAGAAGCCCTCCGTGATTGATTCCCCCTTTGGCGGAGCGCCGGAAAAGGCCCCAAGATGGGATCTCACGGGTACAGAAGGTTGTGGCAGTGGAAATAGGGTTTCGTGGTGCTCCTAGATGTTTTCAAGGTATATGGCTATATATAGGAGGAAGAAGTAGGTAGGTGGAGCTGCGAGGGGCCCATGAGGGTGGGCGCACGCCTACCCCCTGGGCGCGCCCTCCTGCCTCGTGGCCTCCTCGCTTCTTTCTTGACGTCGACTCCAAGTCTCCTGGATCACGTTTGTTCCAAAATTAACTCTTCCGAAGGTTTCATTCCATTTGGATTCCGTTCGATATTGCTTTTCTGCGGAACACTGAAATAGGCAAAAAACAACAATTTGCACTGGGCCTTTGGTTAGTAGGTTAGTCCCAAAAATAATATAAAAAGTTATATTAAAGCCCATTAAACATCCAAAACAGATAATATAATAGCATGGAACAATCAAAAATTATAGATACGTTGGAGACGTATCAAGCATCCCCAAGCTTAATTCCTGCTCGTCCTCGAGTAGGTAAATGATAAAAACAGAATTTTTGATGTGGAATGCTACCTAGCATAATTCTCAATGTAATTTTCTTTATTATGGCATGAATGTTCATATCCAAAAGACTCAAGATAAAAGTTTAATATTGACATAAAAATAATAATACTTCAAGCATATTAACAAAGCAATCATGTCTTCTCAAAATAACATGGCCAAAGAAAGTTATCCGTACAAAATCATATAGTCTGAATATGCTCTATCTTCATCACACAAAGTATTTAATCATGCACAACCCCGATAACAAGCCAAGCAATTGTTTCATACTTTTGATGTTCTCAAACTTTTTCAATCTTCACGCAATATATGAGCGTGAGCCATGGACATAACACTATATGTGGAATAGAATGGTGGTTGTGGAGAAGACAAAAAGGAGAAGATAGTCTCACATCAACTAGGCATATCAACGGGCTATGGAGATGCCCATCAATAGATATCAATGTGAGTGAGTAGGGATTGCCATGCAATGGATGCACTAGAGCTATAAGTGTATGAAAGCTCAACAAAAGAAACTAAGTGGGTGTGCATCCAACTAGCTTGCTCACAAAGACCTAGGGCATTTTGAGGAAGCCCGTCATTGGAATATACAAGCCAAGTTCTATAATGCAAAATTCCCACTAGTATATGAAAGTGACAACATAGGAGACTCTCTATCATGAAGATCATGGTGCTACTTTGAAGCACAAGTGTGGTAAAAGGATAGTAACATTGTCCCTTCTCTCTTTTTCTCTCATATTTTCTTTTTTTCCTTTTTTATTTGGGCCTTCTCTTTTTTATGGACTATTTTTTCTCTTTTTTTATTTTTTTGTCTGGAGTCTCATCCCGACTTATGGGGGAATCTAGTCTCCATCATCCTTTCCTCACTTGGGACAATGCTCTAATAATGATGATCATCACACTTTTATTTACTTACAACTCAAAAATTACAACTCGATACTAGAACAACATATGACTTGATACGTCCATTTTGCATCATGCTTTTATATCGATATTTATTACATTATGGGCTGTTATTACACATTATGTCACAATACTTATGCCTATTCTCTCTTATTTTTACAAGGTTTACATAAAGAGGGAGAATGCTGGCAGCTGGGATTCTGGGCTGGAAAAGGAGCAAATATTAGAGACCTATTCTGCACAGCTCCAAAAGTCTTGAAACTTCACGGAAGTCATTTTCAGAATATATAAAAAATACTGAGCGCAAGAAGTTCTGGAGGGGGGACACACCCTGCCCACGAGGGTGGGGGCGCGCCCTACCCCCCCTGGGCGCACCCCCTACCTCGTGGGCCCCCTGGTGGCCCTCCGATGCCCATCTTTTGCTATATGGAGTATTTCGATGAGGAAAAAATCATAAGCCAGCTTTCGGGATGAGACTCCGCCGCCACGAGGCGGAACCTTGGCGGAACCAATCTAGGGCTCTGGCGGAGCTGTTTTGCCGGGGAAACTTCCCTCCGGGAGGGGGAAATCATTGCCATTGTCATCGTCAACGATCCTCTCATCGGAAGAGGGTCAATCTCCATCAACATCTTCACCAGCACCATCTCCTCTCAAACCCTAGTTCATCTCTTGTATCCAATTCTTGCCTCTAAGCCTGGGATTGGTACCTGTAGGTTGCTAGTAGTGTTGATTACTCCTTGTAGTTGATACTAGTTGGTTTATTTGGTGGAAGATCATATGTTCAGATCCTATATGCATATTAATACTCCTCTGACTATGAACATGAATATGCTTTGTGAGTAGTTACGTTTGTTCCCAAGGACATGGGAGAAGTCTTGCTATTAGTAGTCATGTGAATTTGGTATTCGTTCGATATTTTGATGAGATGTATGTTGTCTCTCCTCTAGTGGTGTTGTGTGAACGTCCACTACATGACACTTCACCATTATTTGGGCCTAGAGGAAGGCATTGGGAAGTAATAAGTAGATGATGGGTTGCTAGAGTGACAAAAGCTTAAACCCTAGTTTATGCGTTGCTTCGTAAGGGGCTGATTTGGATCCATATGTTTCATGCTATGGTTAGGTTTACCTTAATACTTTTGTTGTAGTTGAGGATGCTTGCAATAGAGGTTAATCATAAGTGGGATGCTTGTCCAAGTAAGGGCAGTACCCAAGCACCGGTCCACCCACATACCAAATTATCAAAGTACCGAACACGAATCATATGAACGTGATGAAAACTAGCTTGACGATAATTCCCATGTGTCCTCGGGCGCGCTTTTCTCTATATAAGAATTTGTCCAGGCTTGTCCTTTGCTACAAAAAGGATTGGGCCACCTTGCAGTACTTTATTTACTTTTGTTACTTGTTGCTCGTTACAAATTATCTTATCATAAAACTATTTGTCACCTATAATTTCAGTGCTTGCAGAGAATACCTTGCTGAAAACCGCTTATCATTTCCTTCTGCTCCTCCTTGGGTTCGACACTCTTACTTATCGAAAGGACTACAATAGATCCCCTATACTTTTGGGTCATCAAGAATCTTTTTTGGCGCCGTTGCCGGGGAGTGAAGCGCCTTTGGTAGGTGGAATTTGGTAAGGAAAAATTTATATAGTGTGCTAAAATTTACTGTCACTTGTTACTATGGAAAGTAATCCTTCGAGGGGCTTGTTCGGGGTATCTTCACCTCGACCAGTAGAGCAAAGAGTTGCTCCTCAACCTACTGAACCTACTGAAAATGAAAATGTCTACTTTGAAATTCCTTCGGGTATGATAGAAAAACTGCTAGCTAAACCTTTTGCAGGAGATGGAACATTACATCCCGATGAGCACCTAATATATGTGGATGAAGTTTGTGGATTATTTAAGCTTGCAGGTGTGCCCGATGACGTTATTAAGAAGAAGGTCTTCCCTTTATCTTGGAGGGAGACGCATTGCCATGGTATAGCCTATGTGATGATATGGGATCATGGAACTACAAACGATTGAAATTGGAATTTCATCAGAAGTTTTATCCTATGCATCTTGTTCATCGTGATCGTAATTATATATATTTTTTTGGCCTCGCGAAGGAGAAAGCATCGCTCAAGCTTGGGGGAGGCTTAAGTCAATGTGATATTCATGCCCCAATCATGAGCTCTCAAGAGAAATGATTATTCAAAATTTTTATGCTCGACTTTCTGATAACAACTGCACCATGCTCGATACTTCTTGTGCTGGCTCTTTTGTGATGAAGACTATTGAATTCAAATGAGATTTATTGGAAAGAATTAAACGCAACTCTAAAGATTGGGACCTCGATGAAGGTAAGAAGTCAGGTATGACACCTAAGTTTGATTGTGTTAAATCTTTTATGGATATCGATGTTTTCCGTAAATTTAGCACCAAATGTGGACTTGACTCTGAAATAGTAGCTTCTTTCTATGAATCTTTTGCTACTCATATTGATCTCCCTAAAGAGAAGTGGTTTAAATATCATCCTCCCATAGAAGTAAAAGTAGCTGCACCTATTAAAGTTGAAGAAAAGACTGTCACTTATAATGATCCTATTGTTCCTACTGCTTATGTTGAGAAACCACCTTTTCCTGTTAGGATAAAAGATCATGCTAAAGCTTCAACTATGGTTCGTAAAAGCAATATTAGAACCTACACACCTCCTAAACAAGTTAAAGGTGAACCTAACATTGCTATTGTTAAGGATATCTTGGCTGATAATATTGATGGGCATGTTATTTATTTCTATGATGAAACTGCTAGAATTGCTAAACCTTGTGTTAAAGATAAACATAGACCTATGGTAGGCATGCCTGTTATTTCTGTTAAAATAGGATATCATTGTTATCATGGCTTGTGTGATATGGGTGCTAGTGCTAGTGCTAGTGCTAGTGCAATACCTATTGACTTATACAAAGAAATTATGCATGGTATTGCACCTGCCGAGTTAGAAGATATTGATGTCACAATTAAACTTGCCAATAGAGATACTATTTCACCAATTGGGATTGTTAGAGATGTTGAAGTCTTGTGTGGGAAAACTAAATATCCTGCTGATTTTCTTGTTCTCAGCTCCCCACAAGATAGCTTTTGTCCCATTATATTTGGTAGACCCTTCTTGAACACAGTTAATGCTAAGATAGATTGAGAAAAGGATGTTATTACTATTGGTTTAGGTGATATGTCTCATGAATTTAATTTGTCTAAATTTCATAGACAACACCGTGAAGAGGAATTGCCTAGTAAAGATGAAATTATTGGTCTTGCTTCTATTGTCGTGCCTCCTAGTGATCCTTTAGAACAGTATTTGCTAGACCATGAAAATGATATGTTTATGAATGAAAGAAGGGAAATAGATGAAGTATTCTTTAAACAGGAACCCATCCTGAAACACAATTTGCCTGTCGAAATCCTAAGGGATCCTCCTCCACCCAAGGGTGATCCCGTGTTTGAACTCAAACCGTTACCTGATACTCTTAAATATGCTTATCTTGATGAGAAAAAGATATATCCTGTTATTATTAGTGCTAACCTTTCATAGCATGAAGAAGAGAGATTATTGAAAACCCTGAAGAAGCACCGTGCTGCTATTGGATATACTCTTGATGATCTTAAGGGCATTAGTCTCACTCTATGTCAACACAAAATATATTTGGAAAAAGATGCCAAACCAGTTCGTGATCACCAACGACGGCTGAATCCTAAGATGAAAGAAGTGGTAAGAAATGAAATACTAAAGCTCCTTGAGGCAGTTATAATTTATCCTGTTGTTGATAGTCAGTGGGTAAGTCGTGTCCATTGTGTCCCCAAAACTTGAAAGCTTCACAACACAAAACTCAACAGAAAATCTCATGAGCTCCGTTAGTATAAGAAAACAAACCACCACTTCAAGGTACTGTAATGAACTCATTCTTTATTTATATTGGTATTAAACCTACTGTATTACAACTTATCCATGGTTCATACCCTCCGATACTAGCCATAGATTCATCAAAATCAGCAAACAACACACGAAAAACAGAATCTGTCAAAAACAGAACAGTCTGTAGTAATCTGTAAGTTTCGGATACTTATGTAACCCCAAAAATTCTTAAATAGATTGGTGGACCTTAGGAATTTGTCTATTAACCATCTTCAAAAAGAATCAACCTAATCTCACTCTCCAGTAAAAAATGGCAGCAAATCTCGTGAGTGCTAAAGTTTCTGTTTTTTACAGCAAGATCACAAAGACTTCCCCCAAGTCTTCCCAAAGGTTCTACTTGGCAAAAACACTAATTAAAAACATAAAACCACATATAAACATAAGCTAGATGAATTATTTATTACCAAACTGGAAAAAAACAAGAAACAAAAATAAAATTGGGTTGCCTCCCAACAAGCGCTATCGTTTAACGCCCCTAGCTAGGCATAAAAACAAGAATAGATCTAGGTAGTATCATCTTTGATATGCAATCCATAAGTGGCTCTCATAATAGATTCATAAGGTAATTTAATTTTCTTCCTAGGAAAGTGTTCCATGCCTTTCCTTAACGGAAATTGGAATCTAATACTTCCTTCTTTCATATCAATAATTGCACAAATCGTTCTAAGGAAAGGTCTAACAAGAATAATAACACAAGTGGATTGCAATCTAAATCAAGAACAATGAAATATAAGGGCACATAATTCCTATTTTCAACAATAAGAACATCATTAATCCTTCCCATAGGTTTTTTAATGGTGGAATCCGCAAGATGCAAATTTAAAGAACAATCATCAAATTCACGGAAACCTAACACATCACACAAAGTTTTTGGAATCATGGAAACACTAGCACCTAAATCACATAAAGCATAGCATTCATGATCTCTAATTTTAATTTTAATAGTAGTTTCCCAGTCATCATAAAGTTTTCTAGGGATAGAAACTTCTAATTCAAGATTTTCTTCATAGGATTGCATTAAGGCATCAATGATATGTTTGGTAAAAGCTTTATTTTGATCATAAGCACGAGGAGAATTTAGCATGGATTGCAACAAGGAAATACAATCTATCAAAGAGCAATTATAATAATTAAATTCCTTGAAATCCAAAATAGTGGGTTCATTTCTGTGTAAAGTTTTGACCTCTTCAATCCCACTTTTACCAATTTTTGCATCAAGATCTAAAAACTCCGGATCATTGGGACGCCTTTTAACTAAAGTTGACTCATCTCCAGTCCCATCATTATCAAGATTCATATTGCAAAACAAAGATTTAATAGGAGACACATCGATCACTTTTAGATATTCATCCTTATTATCATCTATCTCTTCCGGTTTGGCGGCCATCTTATTAACTAAGGTGGCCTGCTTATCCGAAATTTGGGCTATTAATTTTTCAAGATGAGCAAACTGAGATTTCAAACCATAAAATTCCTTAGACATATCATCGAGCTCTTTATTCATGTATTCCATACAACCTTTTTTCTATTTAAGCTCATTTCTGAAGAAATTATTATGCTCAAATTGCAAGGACATAAAACTTCTAACGTTGTTTTCGATTTCTTCCAACCTTCTATGGTGAATATCAATACTTTTTGGAAGAGACACCGTGACAAACAATCCAACACACAAGAAAACAAGAAGTAAGCGAAAAGATATGGACGGAAAGGGCGAACGGAAAAGAGGGCGAATAAAATGGCAAGGGTGAAGTGGGTGAGAGGAAAACAAGAGGCAAATGGCAAATAATGTAATGCGAGGGATAAGAGTTTGTGATGGGTACTTGGTATGTCTTTACATGTGCATAGATCTCCCCGGCAACGGTGCCAGAAATCCTTTTTGCTACCTCTTGAGCATGCGTTGGTTTTCCCTTGAAGAGGAAAGGGTGATGCAGCAAAGTAGCATAAGTATTTCCCTCAGTTTTTGAGAACCAAGGTATCAATCCAGTAGGAGATTACACGCAAGTCCCTCGTACCTGCACAAACAAACAAGAACCTCACAACCAATGCGATAAAGGGGTTGTCAATCCCTTCACGGTCACTTACGAAAGTGAGATCTGATAGAGATAATAAGATAAATATTTTTGGTATTTTTGTTGTGTATATTGCAAAATAAACGACGACATAAATGGCTTGTTGACGGAAGAATAATATGATGTAAGATAGACCCGGGGGCCATAGGTTTCACTGGTGGCTTCTCTCAAGATAGCAAATTCTACGGTGGGTGAACAAATTACTGTCGAGAAATTGATAGAAAAGCGCATAGTTATGAGAATATCTAGGCATGATCATGTATATAGGCATCACGCCCGCGACAAGCAGACCGAAACGATTCTGCATCTACTACTATTACTCCACACATCGACCGCTATCCAGCATGCATCTAGAGTACTAAGTTCATAAGAAGAGAGTAACGCATTAGGCAAGATGACATGATGTAGAGGGATAAACTCAATCAATATGATATAAACCCCATCTATTTATCCTCGATGGAAGCAATACAATACGTGCCTTGCCGCCCCAGCTGTCACTGGGAAAGGACACCGCAAGATTGAACCCAAAGCTAAGCACTTCTCCCATTGCAAGAAAGATCAATATAGAAGGCCAAACCAAACTGATAATTCGAAGAGACTTCCAAAGATATTAAATCATGCATAAAAGATTTCAGAGAAGAATCAAATATTGTTCATAGATAATCTTGATCATAAACCCATAATTCATCGGATCTCGACAAACACACCGCAAAAGAATTACATCGAATAGATCTCCAAGAGAATCGAGGAGAACTTTGTATTGAGATCCAAAAGAGAGAGGAAGCCATCTAGCTAATAACTATGGACCCGAAGGTCTGCGATAAACTACTCACACATCATCGGAGAGGCTATGGTGTTGATGTAGGAGCCCTTCGTGATCAATTCCCCCTCTGGCGGAGCACCGGAAAAGGCCCCAAGATGGGATCTCACGGGTACAGAAGGGTGCGGAGGTAGAAATAGGGTTTCGTGGTGCTCCTAGATGTTTTCAGGGTATATGGGTATATATAGGAGGAAGAAGTAGGTCGGTGGAGCTGCGAGGGGCCCACGAGGGTGGGGGCGCGCCTACCCCCCTGGACGCGCCCTCCTGCCTCATGGCCTCCTTGCTTCTTTCTTGACGTCCACTCCTAGTCTCTTGGATCACGTTTGTTCCAAAAATAACTCTCCCGAAGGTTTCATTTCGTTTGGATTCTGTTTGATTTTCCTTTTCTGCGAAACATTGAAATAGGCAAAAAAAACAGCAATTTGCACTGGGCCTTTGGTTAGTAGGCTAGTCCCAAAAAATATAAAAATGTATATTAAAGCCCATTAAACATCCAAAACAGATAATATAATAGCATGGAACAATCAAAAATTATAGATACATTGGAGACGTATCAATCTCTAGCCTATAAATTCACATATTTCTAAAACCCTCGGTGCGAGTCCTGAAACAATTCTTCCACTGACGCAAGCCTCTGTTCCGACGAGAGCCCATCTGGAGCCCTTCACTAGAAAATGTGCTCTATTTTGCGACCTTTCAGTTGTGTCATGTATAACCATTTTTCGTCACGGAATACCCTGGTGATATTTTACTATTGTAACCCCCACCGTCACCTAAGCACCGTCATAAAAAGTTTAATCTACGGTACCAATACGTCTCCAACGTATCTATAATTTTTGATTATTTCATGCTATTATATTATCAATCTTAGATACTCTATATGCAATTTTATATCGCTTTCGGGAACTAACCTATTAACTCAGTGCTAGTTCCTCCTTTTGCCTATTATTTTGTTTTGCGGAAAATCAATACCAAATGAAGTCCATGTTGGAAATATGCCCTAGAGGCAATAATAAAATGATTATTATTATATTTCCTTGTTCATGATAATTGTCTATTGTTCATGCTATAATTGTGTTATCCGGAAATCGTAATACATGTGTGAATACATAGACCACAACATGTCCCTAGTGAGCCTCTAGTTGACTAGCTCGTTGATCAATAGATGGTTACAGTTTCCTGACCATGGACATTGGATGTCATTGATAACGGGACCACATCATTAGGAGAATGATGTGATGGACAAGACCCAATCCTAAGCATAGCGCAAGATCGTGTAGTTCGTCTGCTAAAGCTTTTCTAATATCAAGTATCTTTTCCTTAGACCATGAGATTGTGCAACTCCCGGATACTGTAGGAATACTTTGGGTGTGCAAAACGTCACAACATAACTGGGTGGCTATAAAGGTGCACTACAGGTATCTCCGAAAGTGTCTGTTGGGTTGGCACGAATCAAGACTGGGATTTGTCACTCCGTATGACGGAGAGGTATCTCTGGGCCCACTCGGTAAGACATCATCATAATGAGCTCAATGTGACTAAGGGTTGGTCACGGGATGATGTGTTACGGAACGAGTAAAGTGACTTGCCGGTAACGAGATTGAACGAGGTATTGGGATACCGACGATCGAATCTCGGGCAAGTAACATACTGATTGACAAAGGGAATTGTATACGGGATTGATTGAATCCTCGACATCGTGGTTCATCCGATGAGATTATCGTGGAGCATGTGGGAGCCAACATGGGTATTCAGATCCCGATGTTGGTTATTGACCGGAGAGTTGTCTCGGTCATGTCTACGTGTCTCCCGAACCCGTAGGGTCTACACACTTAAGGTTCGGTGACGCTAGAGTTGTAGAGATATTAGTACGAGGTTAACCAAAAGTTGTTCGGAGTCCCGAATGAGATCCTGGACGTCACGAGGAGTTCCGAAATGGTCCGGAGGTAAAGATTTATATATAGGAAGTCCAGTTTCGGCCACCGGGAGAGTTTCGGGGGTCAGTGGTATTGTATCGGGACCACCGGAAGGGTCCCGGGGGTCCACCGGGTGAGGCCACCTATCCCAGAGGGCCCCATGGGCTGAAGTGGCATGGGAACTAGCCCCTGGTGGGCTGGTGCGCCCCTCCCAAGGGCCCAAGGCGCCTAGGGTTGGAAACCCTAGGGGGCCATTGCCCCCCGAGGGGGCATGCGCCCCCTGGTTGGAAACCCTAAGGGGGTCGTTGCCCCCCCGAGGGGCCGCCGCCCCCCCTCTAGATGGGATCTCCAAGGGGGCATGCGCCCCCTATCCCCTATATATAGTGGAGGGGAGGGAGGGTAGCCGCACCCTAAGCCCTGACGCCTCCCTCTCCCTCCCGTGACACCTCTTCCTCCTCCAGTAGCGCTTGGCGAAGCCCTGCTGGAATCCCGCCGCTTCCACCACCACATCGTCGTGCTGCTGGATCTCCATCAACTTCTCCTCCCCCCTTGCTGGATCAAGAAGGAGGAGACGTCTCTACTCTGTACGTGTGTTGAACGCGGAGGTGCTGTCCGTTCGGCGCTAGGATCATCGGTGATTTGGATCACGACGAGTACGACTCCATCAACCCCGTTCTCTTGAACGCTTCCGCTTGCGATCTACAAGGGTATGTAGATGCACTCCTATCTCTCTCTCGTTGCTAGATGACTCCATAGATTGATCTTGGTGATGTGTAGAAAATTTTAAATTTCTGCTACAATCCCCAAAAGTGGTATCAGAGCTAGGTATATGCGTAGTTTCTATGCACGAGTAGAACACAAGTTGTTGTGAGCGTCGATTTTGTCAATTTACTTGCCGTTACTAGTCTTATCTTGATTCGGTGGCATCGTGGATGAAGCGGCCCGGATCGACCTTACACGTATGCTTACGTGAGACTAGTTCCACCGACTGACATGCACTAGTTGCATAAGGTGGCTAGCGGGTGTCTGTCTCTCCCACTTTAGTCGGATCGGATTCGATGAAAAGGGTCCTTATGAAGGGTAAATAGAAATTGGCATATCACGTTGTGGTTTTGGCGTAGGTAAGAAACGTTCTTGCTAGAAACCTATAGCAGCCACGTAAAAAACTTGCAACAACAATTAGAGGACGTCTAACTTGTTCTTGCAGCATATATTGTGTGATGTGATATGGCCAAAAGGATGTGATGAATGATGTATGTGATGTATGAGATTGATCATGTTCTTGTAATAGGAATCACGACTTGCATGTCGATGAGTATGACAACCGGCAGGAGCCATAGGAGTTGTCTTAATTTATTTATGACCTGCATGTCAACATAAACGTCATGTAATTACTTTACTTTATCGCTAACCGTTAGCCATAGTAGTAGAAGTAATAGTTCGCGAGACAACTTCATGAAGACACGATGATGGAGATGATGATGGAGGTCATGGTGTCATGCCGGTGACAATGATGATCATGGCGCCTCGAAGATGGAGATCAAAAGGAGCAAAATGATATTGGTCATATCATGTCACTATTTGATTGCATGTGATGTTTATCATGTTTTACATCTTATTTGCTTAGAACAACGGTAGCATAAATCAGATGATCCCTCGCAATAATTTCGAGGAAGTGTTCCCCCTAACTGTGCACTGTTGCTAAGGTCCGTTGTTCCGAAGCACCACGTGATGATCGGGTGTGATAGGTTCTAACGTTTGCATACAACGGGTGTAAGCCAGATTTACACACGCAATACACTTAGGTTGACTTGACAAGCCTAGCATGTACAGACATGGCCTCGGAATAGGGAAGACCGAAAGGTCGAACATGAGTCGTATAGAAGATACGATCAACATGAAGATGTTCACCGATGATGACTAGTCCGTCTCACGTGATGATCAGACACGGCCTAGTTGACTCGGATCATGTATCACTTAGATGACTAGAGGGATGTCTATCTGAGTGGGAGTTCATTAAATAATTTGATTAGATGAACTTAATTATCATGAACATAGTCTAAAAATCTTTGCAATATGTCTTGTAGATCAAATGGCTCACGCTAATGTTGCCCTCAACTTCAACGTGTTCCTAGAGAAAACCAAGCTGAAAGACGATGGCAGCAACTACACGGACTGGGTCCGTAACCTGAGGATTATCCTCATAGCTGCCAAGAAAGCATATGTCCTTGATGCACCGCTAGGTGAAGCACCTGTTTTCCCAGCAGATCAAGACGTTATGAACGCCTGGCAGACGCGTAGTGATGATTACTCCCTGGTTCAGTGCGGCATGCTTTACAGCTTAGAACCGGGGCTCCAAAAGCGGTTTGAGCAACACGGAGCATATGCGATGTTCCAAGAGCTAAAAATGGTTTTCCATGCTCATGCCCGGGTCGAGAGATATGAAGTCTCCGACAAGTTCTATAGTTGTAAGATGGAGGAGAATAGTTCCGTCAGCGAGCACATACTCAAAATGTATGGGTTGCACAACCGCTTGTCTCAGCTGGGAGTTAATCTTCCGGATGATGCGGTCGTTGACCGAATCCTTCAGTCGCTCCCGCCTAGCTACAAGAGCTTTGTGATGAACTTCAATATGCAGGGGATGGAAAAGACCATTCCTGAGGTATATTCAATGCTGAAATCAGCGGAGGTGGAAATCAAAAAGGAACATCAAGTGTTGATGGTGAATAAAACCACTAAGTTCAAGAAAGGCAAAGGTAAAAAGAACTTCAAGAAGGATGGCAAGGGAGTTGCCGCGTTCGGTAAGCAAGCTACCAGGAAGAAGCCAAAGAATGGACCCAAGCCGGAGACTGAGTGCTTTTATTGCAAGGGAAACGGTCACTGAAAGCGGAACTGCCCCAAGTACTTGCGGATAAGAAGGCGGCAATGCCAAAGGTATATGTGATATACATGTTATTGATGTGTACCTAACCAACACTCGTAGTAGCTCCTGGGTATTTGATACCGGTGCAGTTGCTCATATTTGTAACTCAAAACAGGAGCTGCGAAATAAGCGGAGACCGACGAAGGACGAGGTGACGATGCACGTCGGGAATGGTTCCAAGGTCGATGTGATTGCCGTCGGCATGCTACCTCTACATTTACCTATGGGATTAGTTTTAAACCTCAATAATTGTTATTTAGTACCAGCTTTGAGCATGAACATTGTATCCGGATCTCGTTTAATGCGAGATGGCTACTCATTTAAATCTGAGAATAATGGTTGTTCTATTTATATGAGAGACATGTTTTATGGTCATGCCCCGCTGGTCAATGGTTTATTCTTATTTAATCTCGAATGTGATGTTACACATATTCATAGTGTGAATGCCAAAAGATGTAAGGTTGATAATGATAGTCCCACATACTTGTGGCACTGCCGCCTTGGTCACATTGGTGTCAAACACATGAAGAAACTCCATGCAGATGGACTTTTGGACTCTCTTGATTATGAATCATTTGACATGTGCAAACCATGCCTCATGGGAAAAATGACCAAGACTCCGTTCTCCGGAAAAATGGACCGAACAACCAACTTATTTGAAATCATACATACTGATGTGTGCGGTCCAATGAGCGTTGAGGCTCACGGTGGCTATCGTTATGTTCTCACCCTCACTGATGACTTGAGTAGATATGGGTATATCTACTTAATGAAACACAAGTCTGAGACCTTTGAAAAGTTCAAGGAATTTCAGAGTGAGGTTGAGAATCAACGTGACAGGAAAATCAAGTTCTTACAATCAGATCATGGGGGAGAATATTTGAGTCACAAATTTGGCACGCACTTAAGGAAATGTGGAATTGTTTCACAACTCACGCCGCCTAGAACACCTCAGCGTAATGGTGTGTCCAAACGTCGTAATCGCACTCTATTGGATATGGTACGATCTATGATGTCTCTTACCGATCTACCGCTGTCATTTTGGGGTTATGCTATAGAGACTGCAGCATTCGCTTTAAATAGGGCTCTGTCGAAATCTGTTGAGACGACACCGTATGAATTGTGGTTTGGTAAGAAACCTAAGCTGTCATTTTTGAAAGTTTCGGGATGCGATGCTTATGTCAAGAAACTTCAACCTGAAAAGCTCGAACCTAAATCAGAAAAATGTGTCTTCATAGGATACCCTAAGGAAACTATTGGGTATACCTTCTACCTCAGATCCAAAGGCAAGATCTTTGTTGCCAAGAATGGATCCTTTCTAGAGAAAGAGTTTCTCTCGAAAGAAGTAAGTGGGAGGAAAGTAGAACTTGATGAAGTATTGCCTATTGAACCGGAGAGTGGCGTAGCTCAAGAAAATGTTTCTGTGGCGCCTGCACCGACTAGAGAGGAAGTTAATGATGATGATCATGAAACTTCAGATCAAGTTGCTACTGAACTTCGTAGGTCCACAAGGACACGTTCTGCATGAGAGTGGTACGGCAACCCTGTCCTGGAA
This sequence comes from Triticum dicoccoides, assembly GCF_002162155.2. NCBI lineage: Eukaryota > Viridiplantae > Streptophyta > Magnoliopsida > Poales > Poaceae > Triticum > Triticum dicoccoides. Next base: position 439,675,353 of record NC_041392.1, read on the forward strand.
ATCATGTTGTTAGACAATGGTGAACCTTCGAACTATGAAGAAGCGATGGCGGGCCCAGATTCCGACAAATGGTTGGAAGCCATGAAATCCGAGATAGGATCCATGTATGAAAACAAAGTATGGACTTTGACTGACTTGCCCGATGATCGGCGAGCCATAGAAAATAAATGGATCTTTAAGAAGAAGACAGACGCGGATGGTAATGTGACCATCTATAAGGCTCGACTTGTCGCTAAGGGTTATCGACAAGTTCAAGGGGTTGACTACGATGAGACTTTCTCACCCGTAGCAAAGCTGAAGTCCGTCCGAATCATGTTAGCAATTTCCGCATTCTATGATTATGAGGTATGGCAAATGGACATCAAAATGGCATTCCTTAATGGTTTTCTTAAGGAAGAATTGTATATGATGTAGCCAGAAGGTTTTTTCGATCCTAAGAATGCTGACAAGATGTGCAAGCTCCAACGCTCAATCTATGGGTTGGTGCAAGCATCTCGGAGTTGGAACATTCGATTTGATGAGATGATCAAAGCGTTTGGGTTTACGCAGACTTATGGAGAAGCCTGTGTTTACAAGAAAGTGAGTGGGAGCTATGTAGCATTTCTCATATTATATGTGGATGGCATACTATTGATGGGAAATGATATAGAATTCTTGGAAAGCATAAAGGCCTACTTAAACAAGTGTTTTTCAATGAAGGACCTTGGAGAAGCTGCTTATATATTAGGCATCAAGATCTATAGAGATAGATCGAGACGCCTCATTGGTCTTTCACTGTAACACCCTCGATGCGACTATATCTCCCACGTGTCGAGGCACGACTTAGAGGCATAATCGCATTGAAGGCATATGTCGCAAGTGAGGTAATCTTCACACAACCCATGTAATATAATAAGGAAAGAGATACATAATTGGCTTACAATCGCCACTTCACACAATACATGAATAAAGCATTACATCATCCAAATACAATCAAGGTTCGACTACGGAACCAAAATAAAATAAGAACCCCAAATGCGACAAAGGTCCCCGATCGACCCCAACTGGGCTCCACTACTGATCAACTAGAACAAAACCACACAAAGGACAAGATCTTCATCGAGCTCCTCCTGAGCTTGGTTGCATCATCTGCACGGACTCATCGGCACCTGCAAACTGGTTTTGGAAGTATCTGTGGGCCACAGGGACTCAGCAATCTCGCACCCTCGCGATCAAGACTATTTTAGCTTATGGGAAAGGTAAAGGTATGAGGTGGAGCTGCAGCAAGCGACTAGCATATATGGTGGCTAACATACGCAAATGAGAGCGAGAAGAGAAGGCAAAGCACGGTCGATAAAAGTATGATCAAGAAGTGATCCTGGACTACCTACGTCAAGCATAACTCCAATAACCGTGTTCACTTCCCGGACTCCGCCGGAAAGAGACCATCACGGTTAAACACGCAGTTGATTCCTTTTAATTAAGGTTAAGTTCAGGTTTTCTACAACCGGACGTTAACAAATTCCCATCTGCCCATAACCGCGGGCACGGCTTTCGAAAGTTCAAATCCCTGCAGGGGTGTCCCAACTTAGCCCATGACAAGCTCTCACGGTCAACGAAGGAATAGACCTCCACCTGAGACATTCCGATCAGACTCGGTATCCCGGTACAACAAGACATCCTCGACAATGGTAAAACAAGTCCAGCAAGACCACCCGATGCGCCGACGTCCCGATAGGAGCTGCACATATCTCGTTCTCAGGGCACACCGGATAAGCTAAGTTTACGGGAGCCAACGTAACCCAAGTTGCCAAGGGACGGCCCCGCACGGTGCTGTGGGTTGGACCAACACTTAGACAAGCACTGGCCCGGGGGGGTTAAAATAAAGATGACCCTTGGGTGCGCGACCCCCAAGGGAAAAGAAAACGCTGGGTGGCAAATGGTAAAACCAAGGTTGGGCCTTGCTGGAGGAGTTTTATTCAAGGCGAACTGTCAAGGGGTTCCCATTATAACCCAACCGCGTAAGGAACACAAAATCCGGGAACATAACACCGATATGACGGAAACTAGGGCGGCAAGAGTGGAACAAAACACCAGGCATAAGGCCGAGCCTTCCACCCTTTACCAAGTATATAGATGCATTAATTAAATAAGATATATAGTGATATCCCAACAAGTAAATAAATGTTCCAAACAAGGAGCGGCCTCCAATCTTCACCTGCAACTAGCAACGCTATAAGAGGGGCTGAGCAAAGCGGTAACATAGCCAATCAACGGTTTGCTAGGACATGGTGGGTTAGAGGTTTGACATGGCAAATTGGGAGGCTGACAAGAAAATGGTAGGCATCATAGCACTGGCATAGCAAAGAGCGAGCAAACTAGCATAGCAAAGATAGTAGTGATTTCGAGGGTATGATCATCTTGCCTGAAATCCCGCAAGGAAGAAGAACGAGTCCATGAAGAAGACAAACAGACGTAGTCGAACGGATCCTCACAAATGCGACGTTATCGGAACCAACCCGAAGAAGCAAACACCGGAAAAGAAGCACACAACATAGTGAACAACCACCACATAAACATGGCAAGATGCATAATCAAGTATGATGCATGTCCGGTTTAATGAGGCATGGCATGGTAAAGTGCACAAGCAACCCTACAAATTAAGTGGAGCTCAATATGCAACGAGTTGCATATTGACGAAACACCACGATAAGTTATTTAGTTTGATCTCCTTTATGTACCCCAACAATATTAAATGTTGTTAGCATGGCAAGAGAGTGAAGCAAATGAAAACTACCTATCTAGTCAAGGTTAAATGAGGCCGGAAACAACGAACAACAATTCCGGAAACTCCTCATGAGCATATTATAGATTTGGTACTATTCTGCCCTAAACACAATTTTAGAGTTGCTTAACATGCAAATAAAGGTCACCATGAAAAACTAGGCAAAATTCTACCCCAATTACATATAAAGATTATTTAATTCCGAGTTACGATTATTTAGTTATGAATTAAATCATTTTAACATGGCATAGGAGTAAATTTAAAAAAACATCATTTTAGACATTTCAAACATAGATGAAAGTTGGATATTATTAATCTACACAAAATTCTGAGCAAGTTTCATATATAAAACATTTTAATCCGATGCACGGTTAGTGAGTTATTAAATGCATGAACCAGGGGGACTTTTTTGCAAAACTGGCAATCTCTGGATAAATAGGAAAAACCTAGGCGCTGAAAAAAAAACATGACATGGGCCAAAATGGACTAGCCCAACAGCAGGAAAAAAAACAGGTGGCGCTGGGGGCGGCTCGCCCATGGGCTTCGGCCCGTTTGTAGAGAGGCCGGCAGGCCGAGAGAGGCCGGGCGATCTGGGCCTCGGGCGGAGGAGGTGGCCCACGCGGAACGTCTTCCTCCTCCCGATCCCCACCTGGATCGGGGAGGTAGGAGGCGGCGATGTCGGCTGCCGGTGCCGTTCGCCGGCGGGCAGTGGCAAGGAGGAGCGGAGGAGGCCGGCGAGGGCAGGGAACGCGCCGGGAGATGTGGGGACGGCCGGATCCGGTCGCTCCGAACCCATTCCGGCCAGATCCGGGGCCGGGCGACCACGGGGTGGCGCCGGCGCAGCAAGGTGGAGGCGGGGCACTCCGGCGAGGGTGGACGGCGGAGACGCGCTCCGGGAGGCGGCGCGAGGCGATGGGCGAAGAGGCGGCTGTGCGGGAAACGGCGGCCCGGCTCGGACCCGGGGAGGGCCGGATCTGGGCTCCTCCGGGCCCCGACGAAGTGGGGCGCGGGGAGGACATGTGGCGTGCGCGGGTTGGATGCTGGAGGCGGCGGCGATGACATGGCGGCCTCTCATTGGACGGGCGACGTGGCTGGACAGGGTGGACATGTCCGGCCGGTGGTGGGATGTCTTGTCCGGCGGCGCGAGGAGCGGGGCTAGGGTTCATCCGCGAAATGATCCGAAATTTCGGGGAGGGGTGCTCTTTTATAGGTAGAGGGAGCTAGGAGAGTCCAAATGAGGTGCGGTTTTTGGCCACGCGATCGTGATCGAACGACCGAGATGATGGAGCAGAGTTAGGTGGGTTTTGGGCCAAATTGGAGAGGTGTTGGGCTGCAACACACACGAGGCCTTCTCGGTCCCTCGGTTAGCCGTTGGAGTATCAAACGAGGTCCAAATGGTACGAAACTTGACAGGCGGTCTACCAGTAGTAAACCAAGGCCGCTTGGCAAGACTCGGTCCAATCCGGAAATGTTTAATCCCCACACATGAAAGAAGGGAAGAGATGACCACCGGAGGAGAACGAAGCGCCGGAATGCAAAACGGACAACAGGGAAAATGCTCGGATGCCTGAGACGAACACGTATGCAAAAGAAATGCGCATGATGACATGATATGCAATGCATGACACGCAAGCAATGACAAGGCAACAACAGCGAATAACTGATCGACACCTGGCACGTCGGTCTCGGGGCGTTACAACACTCCACCACTACGAGAGGATCTCGTCTGGAGATCTAGAATGGCACCGGAGGAACAGCGGAAGAGAAAGAGAAGAGGTAAAACTAAGTTGCTTCTTTGACCAATGAGTGAAACCAAAGAACCTTGCAAAAGGTTAAGCCATTTCGAGAAAAGAATACAACGGAGATGAACGAAGTTGAAAACACTCCATTAGAAAAGAGAGACAAGGAAGAACAACTTCTAACGGCACTCTGGTTGAGAAGAAAAGGAATTGAATAAGAACTTGATAAGAAGAGAAGGTACTTGAGCAAAAGGCACAACATTCCGGTTAAATGGATAATCAAGAAAAGAACATGATCTTAGAGAAAACGAGTTGCTAGGTTGAAAAGAGCGACATCACAATGCCTCCGGAACAAAAGTAAGAATGGAATGGAGTGAACGAAGGAAACAAGGTCTTGGCAGAGCACGCTTACAACAAAGGCTAGAACGGAGTTGTTGGAAAACCCACAACGAAAAGAATAAACTTCATATGGTCTTATGAAAACCATCTCAAAACTGAGGTGAAATTCTGCCACTAACGGGAAAAAGAATTGGGTTGATAAGAACGAGGGGACGAGAAAGTATATCGCACCGGAAAGGATAAATGAAGAACTTGGATCATTTATAAGCACCATAATAACAACCATCCTTAGGGCAGGCTTAAGGTGAAATATAACCCAAGATAACTCCAATAGCGAGATTGATGGATTTGAAATATCTCATTCATGACAACATGTGAATCAAGAAACATGAATTCAAATTATCAAGAATGACATAATACCATTTCCAATGATACGGAAGAAAGAATTGCACTCCGGATTGCAAGATGAATAATGCTTGAGCTCCTCTGAAAAAAATCTTGATGAACACTTCGAGAAGGAAATTGAATCCTTGATGAGCCAACATGTAGAACTCCATGAAAAACTCCGGTAAACAAAAGGATGATCAAACGGAAGGAAAAAAGAAGTTGAAAACACAAGGTGAATCCTTGTAAAGATTTTTGATAGATCTCCGTGATAATTAGATCTTGGAACTCCGGGAAAGAAAAGATGAGCAACTCGAACTGAGAATGTGATACGATGAACCACTCCGGAAAATAAATTGAATGAACTTGAAGAAACAAGAATAAGAATTATGTTATGTGTATCCTTCACCAATTTAATTGATGACGAGCAACTGGATTTGGCACACAACTTATTCTCGTAGCAAGGATAGCGCAAACTTGAGAAGGTCTTCAATGAACCACCGGTAGAATTGAAATAACAAATGGATCGATACAATAACAAAGGAAGAGAAATCTTGAGCAAAACACCGTAAGAATTGAAAAGAACAATTAAAACATGAAGAAACACCGGGAAGGATTAGCAATTAAATGAAGATGCTTGAGACAAACTAGATACATGAGAACGAAGAGATCAAGAACTGATTAGAGGATATTTGATTGATGCACCGACAAGATAGGAGAATGATAACTGACAGCTAAGAATGAATAAACCTGAATTGATGGACTCCGGATAACAAAACTGAGAAGACTCTTGAATTACTCCGGATAGGTGAAAAGAATTCCCACAATCAAAAACAATTATGAGAGGATGGCAGAGAATGGATCAAGATTTAAAAGAAACTCTTCTTCGGTCTTCAACTGCAGAGAATGACGATGATAAAGACCACCATGGATTGTTGAGATACTCCGGGATGAAGACTAGAAAGGTTGAACCACAATGAAAAGAATTTGAAAGATCTTGGAGAAACCCTCTGGCTGATGAAAATCATTCTTACGTCAAACTTCAAAAAGAAATTTGTGGATAGCTTCGGAAAAATAAGAAGAGTCAGGTAAGATCCTAGGAAAAGACATGTGGGTTAGGGCCCACTCAAAAGAAACACTGTATAACGATTTAAAAGGGGGAATGCACCGGTTGAATTAAATGGCTTGAATGAGGGAACATCCTCGAAAGAACTTGAACGAAAGCAGAGTGGAAACACGAATCTTCTGAGATATCTTGAGCACTCTGGAACAATTAAATGGTGAGAAGTGAATGAATATGAGGTGCACCGGCATGAGAAGATATTTGAAACAAGGAAAAAGATATGATCAACACCGAAAGCTTGAATTGGTTCCACCGGAGAAGAAAAGAATTAAGAATGATGAACTAGTAGAACATCTCCTTGAGAACCACCGGGTAAGAATATTGACGAAAAAGAATGGAGTGACTTCACATGAATTGAATGGATACCCGATGAAGAAATCTGGGTCCTCGAAGAAACAAAAAGGGAGGGAGGGTGGGAAAAAGAAAGACAACTTGGAGATGGATGAAGCGAACGCCGTTGAGAGAGCTGATACTTGATCTTGCAGATGTTGAAATGATCGGATCCACTTGAAGAGAAACACACCGGTGAAAAAGGATTGACATGACAATCTCGATTACCATGAAGGATTGGTATTCACATCAGAGTATGAAAACACCATTTGGGGAAGGTATGGAATCAACACTTGACATTGAAGCAACTCGAATACCGCAAATCAAAACAAAAACAAAGGGTTGGCTTGCGGAATAAGCCGGAACAAACATATGATAGAGATTTCGTCCGAAGTTTTCGTGGTGGGGCCTACACGGGCTCGATCGTACAACACCATCATGTACAAGGCAGTGCACATGACATACGAAGCGTCCCCGAGTCGGCATAGCCAAGGACTCTTTAAGACACAACGAGACCACTGTAAAACCGACCGTGGATAGGCGGACCACTAGACGTCGAACCACAATTTCATATCATACATCCGTCGGAAAGATATCCTAAGAGCTACTTGAATTCCCACCTATGAAACTCCCGAAATTTTCCGGTTATGCAATCAGGTGTTGGGGATACAGGGGAAGCATAATATCTCACCCAAAACTAACAAATCCTACATCTCGCTGTATCCATCCTTCAACACATAACCAAGAAACCTTCGGAAATCGTCTACCTCAACCTTCGAAAAGCATCCGTTATACAAGTTATGGCGATACTCCCGAACTCCCACCCCAGTACTGGGTGGCGTCGAGGTTATCTCACCAATGAACTGCATAAAAGAGATTTTCGATGTCGGCGTACTAAACTCAGGTATTCCAGAACTGCAACGATAAAATTATGACGACAACACCTCAGAGCCCAACTCCCCGGGACACTTCCACTAAACCCCTGGCAGGAGGCACCAAGACAATGTTCTCATCATAAAACCATCGGAACGATTCCAAGATACCCGCGTGATCCTAAATTTTTTAGTGAAATTTGAGAAGAGAAGAGTCAAAACTCTACGTCAGGATGCCTTACCAGAGTGATGAGGAGACTGGGAAGTAAAAAGAATTCCTAACTCTCCGATATATAATTCCTAAATGACTCAAAACATTTTTCTAGACACAACTCGGCCGCTAAAAACGATCAAGCAATGGGGCTCCTAAGGTCAGGGAAGGCTCTGATTACCAACTTGTAACACCCTCGATGCGACTATATCTCCCACGTGTCGAGGCACGACTTAGAGGCATAATCGCATTGAAGGCATATGTCGCAAGTGAGGTAATCTTCACACAACCCATGTAATATAATAAGGAAAGAGATACATAATTGGCTTACAATCTCCACTTCACACAATACATGAATAAAGCATTACATCATCCAAATACAATCAAGGTCCGACTACGGAACCAAAATAAAATAAGAACCCCAAATGCGACAAAGGTCCCCGATCGACCCCAACTGGGCTCCACTACTGATCAACTAGAACAAAACCACACAAAGGACAAGATCTTCATCGAGCTCCTCCTGAGCTTGGTTGCATCATCTGCACGGACTCATCGGCACCTGCAAACTGGTTTTGGAAGTATCTGTGAGCCACAGGGACTCAGCAATCTCGCACCCTCGCGATCAAGACTATTTCAGCTTATGGGAAAGGTAAAGGTATGAGGTGGAGCTGCAGCAAGCGACTAGCATATATGGTGGCTAACATACGCAAATGAGAGCGAGAAGAGAAGGCAAAGCATGGTCAATAAAAGTATGATCAAGAAGTGATCCTGGACTACCTACGTCAAGCATAACTCCAACAACCGTGTTCACTTCCCGGACTCCGCCGGAAAGAGACCATCACGGTTACACACGCGGTTGATTCCTTTTAATTAAGGTTAAGTTCAGGTTTTCTACAACCGGACGTTAACAAATTCCCATCTGCCCATAACCGTGGGCACGGCTTTCAAAAGTTCAAATCCCTGCAGGGGTGTCCCAACTTAGCCCATGACAAGCTCTCACGGTCAACGAAGGAATAGACCTCCACCCGAGACATTCCGATCAGACTCGGTATCCCGGTACAACAAGACATCCTCGACAATGGTAAAACAAGTCCAGCAAGACCACCCGATGCGCCGACATCCCGATAGGAGCTGCACATATCTTGTTCTCAGGGCACACCGGATAAGCTAAGCGTACGGGAGCCAACGTAACCCAAGTTGCCAAGGGACGGCCCCGCACGGTGCTCTGGGTTGGACCAACACTTAGACAAGCACTGGCCCGGGGGGGTTAAAATAAAGATGGCCCTTGGGTGCGCGACCCCCAAGGGAAAAGAAAAGGCTAGGTGGCAAATGGTAAAACCAAGGTTGGGCCTTGCTGGAGGAGTTTTATTCAAGGCGAACTGTCAAGGGGTTCCCATTATAACCCAACCGCGTAAGGAACACAAAATCCGGGAACATAACACCGATATGACGGAAACTAGGGCGGCAAGAGTGGAACAAAACACCAGGCATAAGGCCGAGCCTTCCACCCTTTACCAAGTATATAGATGCATTAATTAAATAAGATATATAGTGATATCCCAACAAGTAAATAAATGTTCCAAACAAGGAACGGCCTCCAATCTTCACCTGCAACTAGCAACGCTATAAGAGGGGCTGAGCAAAGCGGTAACATAGCCAATCAACGGTTTGCTAGGACATGGTGGGTTAGAGCTTTGACATGGCAAATTGGGAGGCTGACAAGCAAATGGTAGGCATCATAGCATTGGCATAGCAAAGAGCGAGCAAACTAGCATAGCAAAGATAGTAGTGATTTCGAGGGTATGATCATCTTGCCTGAAATCCCACAAGGAAGAAGAACGAGTCCATGAAGAAGACAAACGGACGTAGTCGAACGGATCCTCACAAACGCGACGTTATCGGAACCAACCCGAAGAAGCAAACACCGGAAAAGAAGCACACAACATAGTGAACAACCACCACATAAACATGGCAAGATGCACAATCAAGTATGATGCATGTCCGGTTTAATGAGGCATGGCATGGTAAAGTGCACAAGCAACCCTACAAATTAAGTGGAGCTCAATATGCAACGAGTTGCATATTGACGAAACACCACGATAAGTTATTTAGTTTGATCTCGTTTATGTACCCCAACAATATTAAATGTTGTTAGCATGGCAAGAGAGTGAAGCAAATGAAAACTACCTATCTAGTCAAGGTTAAATGAGGCCGGAAACAACAAACAACAATTCCGGAAACTCCTCATGAGCATATTATAGATTTGGTACTGTTCTGCCCTAAACACAATTTTAGAGTTGTTTAACATGCAAATAAAGGTCACCATGAAAAACTAGGCAAAATTCTACCCCAATTACATATAAAGATTATTTAATTCCGAGTTACGGTTATTTAGTTATGAATTAAATCATTTTAACATGGCATAGGAGTAAATTTAAACAAACATCATTTTAGACATTTCAAACATAGATGAAAGTTGGATATTATTAATCTACACAAAATTCCGAGCAAGTTTCATATATAAAACATTTTAATCCGATGCACGGTTAGTGAGTTATTAAATGCAGGAACCAGGGGGACTTTTCTGCAAAACTGGCAATCTCTGGATAAATAGGAAAAACCCAGGCGCTGAAAAAAAAACATGACATGGGCCGAAATGGACTAGCCCAACAGCAGGAAAAAAACAGGTGGTGCTGGGGGTGGCTCACCCATGGGCTTCGGCCCGTTTGCAGAGAGGCCGGCAGGCCGAGAGAGGCCGGGCGATCTGGGCCTGGGGCGGAGTAGGTGGCCCACGCGGAAGGTCTTCCTCCTCCCGATCCCCACCTAGATCTGGGAGGTAGGAGGCGGCGATGTCGGCTGCCGGCGCTGTTCGCCGGCGGGCAGCGGCAAGGAGGAGCGGAGGAGGCCGGCGAGGGCAGGGAACGCGCCGGGAGATGTGGGGACGGCCGGATCCGGTCGCTCCGGACCCATTCCGGCCAGATCCGGGGTCGGGCGACCATGGGGTGGCGCCGGCGCAGCGAGGTGGAGGCGGGGCACTCCGGCGAGGGTGGACGGCGGCGACGCGCTCCGGGAGGCGGCGCGAGGCGACGGGCGAAGAGGCGGCTGTGCGGGAAACGGCGGCCCGGCTGGGCCCGGGGAGGGCCGGATCTGGGCTCCTCCGGGCCCCGACGAAGTGGGGCGCGGGAAGGACATGTGGCGCGCGCGGGTTGGATGCGGGAGGCGGCGGCGATGACATGGCGGCCTCTCATTGGACGGGCGATGTGGCTGGACGGGGTGGACATGTCCGGCCGGTGGTGGGATGTCTTTTCCGGCGGCGCGAGGAGCGGGGCTAGGGTTCATCCGCGAAATGATCCGAAATTTCGGGGAGGGGTGCTCTTTTATAGGTAGAGGGAGCTAGGAGAGTCCAAATGAGGTGAGATTTTCGGCCACGCGATCGTGATCGAACGACCGAGATGATGGAGCAGAGTTAGGTGGGTTTTGGGCCAAATTGGAGAGGTGTTGGGCTGCAACATACACGAGGCCTTCTCGGTCCCTCGGTTAACCGTTGGAGTATCAAACGAGGTCCAAATGGTACGTAACTTGACAGGCGGTCTACCGGTAGTAAACCAAGGCCGCTTGGCAAGACTAGGTCCAATCCAGAAATGTTTAATCCCCACACATGAAAGAAGGGAAGAAATGACCACCGGAGGAGAACGAAGCGCCGGAATGCAAAACGGACAATGGGGAAAATGCTCGGATGCCTGAGACGAACACGTATGCAAAAGAAATGCACATGATGACATGATATGCAATGCATGACACGCAAGCAATGACAAGGCAACAACAGTGAATAACTGATCGACACCTGGCACGTCGGTCTCGGGGCATTACATTCACAAAGCACGTACCTTGACAAGATATTGAAGAAGTTCAATATGGATCAGTCCAAGAAGGGGTTCTTGCCTGTATTGCAAGGTATGAGATTGAGCACGGCTCAATGCCCGACCACGGCAGAAGATAGAGAAAAGATGAGTGTCGTCCCCTGTGCCTCGGCCCTAGGGTCTATTATGTATGCCATGCTGTGTACCAGACCTGATGTAAACCTTGCCATAAGTTTGGTAGGAAGGTACCAAAGTAATCCCGGCATGGAACATCGGATAGCGGTCAAGAATATCCCGAAGTACCTGAAAAGGATTAAGGATATGTTTCTCATTTATGGAGGTGACGAAAAGCTCATCGTAAAGGGTTACGTCGATGCTAGCTTCGACACAGATCTGGATGACTCCAAGTCACAAACCGGATACGTGTATATTTTGAATGGTGGGGCAGTCAGCTGGTGTAGTTGCAAGCAAAAGCGTCGTGGTGGGATCTACATGTGAAGCGGAGGACATGGTAGCCTCGGAGGCAGCACAAGAAGCAATCTGGATGAAGGAGTTCATTGCCGACCTAGGAGTTATTCCCAATGTGTCGGGCCCGATGACTCTCTTCTGTGACAACACTGGAGCTATTGCCCTTGCCAAGGAGCCCAGGTTTCACAAGAAGACCAGGCATATCAAGCGTCGCTTCAACTCCATTCGTGAAAATGTTCAAAATGGAGACATAGATATTTGTAAAGTGCATATGGACCTGAATGTCGCAGATCCGTTGACTAAACCTCTTCCTTGAGCAAAACATGATCAACACTAGAACTCTATGGGTGTTCGATTCATCACGATGTAACTAGATTATTGACTCTAGTGCAAGTGGGAGACTATTGGAAATATGCCCTAGAGGCAATAATAAAATGGTTATTATTATATTTCCTTGTTCATGATAATTGTCTATTGTTCATGCTATAATTGTGTTATCCGGAAATCATAATACATGTGTGAATACATAGGCCACAACATGTCCCTAGTGAGCCTCTAGTTGACTAGCTCGTTGATCAATAGATGGTTACGGTTTCCTGACCATGGACATTGGATGTCATTGATAACAGGATCACATCATTAGGAGAATGATGTGATGGACAAGACCCAATCCTAAGCATAGCGCAAGATCGTGTAGTTCGTCTGCTAAAGCTTTTCTAATGTCAAGTATCTTTTCCTTAGACCATGAGATTGTGCAACTCCTGGATACTGTAGTAATACTTTGGGTGTGCCAAATGTCACAAGTAACTGGGTGGCTATAAAGGTGCACTACGGGTATCTCCGAAAGTGTCTGTTGGGTTGGCACGAATCGAGACTGGGATTTGTCACTCCGTATGACGGAGAGGTATCTCTGGGCCCACTCGGTAAGACATCATCGTAATGAGCTCAATGCGACTAAGGGTTGGTCACGGGATGATGTGTTACGGAATGAGTAAAGTGACTTGCCGGTAACGAGATTGAACGAGGTATTGGGATACCGACGATCGAATCTCGGGCAAGTAACATACCGATTGACAAAGGGAATTGTATACGAGATTGATTGAATCCTCGACATCGTTGTTCATCTGATGAGATTATCGTGGAGCATGTGGGAGTCAACATGGGTATCCAGATCCCGCTGTTGGTTATTGACCGGAGAGTTGTCTCGGTCATGTCTACGTGTCTCCCGAACCCGTAGGGTCTACACACTTAAGGTTCGGTGACACTAGAGTTGTAGAGATATTAGTATGCGGTTAACCGAAAGTTGTTCGGAGTCCCGGATGAGATCCGGGATGTCACGAGGAGTTCCGGAATGGTCCGTAGGTAAAGATTTATATATAGGAAGTCCAGTTTCGGCCACCGGGAGAGTTTCGAGGGTCACCGGTATTGTACCGGGACCATCGGAAGGGTCCCGGGGGTCCACTGGGTGGGGCCACCTATCCCAGAGGGCCCCATGGGCTGAAGTGGCGTGGGAACCAGCCCCTGGTGGGCTAGTGCACCCCACCCAAGGGCCCAAGGCGCCTAGGGTTGGAAACCCTAGGGGGCTGTTGCCCCTCTAGGGGGCATGCGCCCCCTGGTTGGAAACCCTAAGGGGGCCGTTGCCCCCC